>NC_047660.1:23464220-23591720 GCF_011762505.2 Arvicanthis niloticus
CCCTGACTCAGTCCCTTACTCTATACCTAACCTCAATGGTTCTATGGTTTGTAACTTGGTTACTCTTGACTGAACAGCTAATACCCACATATAAACAAATACATACCACATTTGTCTTTCTGGTTCTGGGTTGCCTAGCTCAGGGTGTTTTTTTTTTTTCTTTTTTTCTTTTTATTTCTAGTTCTATCCATTTACTTGTAACTTCCATAATTTTGTTTTTTAAGTGGATGAGTTATGTTCCATTGTCTAAATGTACCACATTTTCTTTATCCATTCCTTTGTGGAGGGACAGCTAGATTATTTCAAGCTCATGGCCATTAGGAATAAAGTAGCAATGAGCATGATTAAGCAGCTGCCTCTTGTAGATGAAGCGCCCTTTGGGTATATGCATAAGAGTGGTACCTTAGGGCTACTATTGCTGTGATCAAACACCATGACCAAAAGCAACTTGGGGAAGAAAGGCTTTGATTTACTTTATTCACAGTTCCAAATAACAATGTCTTATTAACAGCAGTGAGGGAAGGTACTCAAGAAGGGCAGGAACCTGGAGGCAGGAGCTGATGCAGAGGCCGTGAAGTAGTGAAGTACTAACTTACTCCTCATGGCTTGCTCGGCTTGCTTTCTCCTAGAAGCCGGGACCTCCAGCCCAGGGTCCTTAATGGACACACCCTTAATGGGCTCAGTCTTACCCCAAAATCATCAATTAAAAAAAATGTCTTACAAGTTTGCCTACAACCTGATCTTGTGAAGGCATTTGGTCAGTTGAGGTCCCCTTTTCTCTGATGACTCTAGCTTGTGTAAAGTTAACATAAAACTAGCCAGTACAGGTGATATAGCTGGATCTTGAGGTAGATCAATTACCATCTTCCTGAGGAACCACCACACTGATTTTCACAGTGGCTGTACAAGTTTACACTCCCACCAGCGACAGATGAGTGTTCCCCTTACTCCACATCCTCATCAGCATGAGCTGTCACTTGTTTGATTAATCTTAGCTAGTCTGATGGGTGTCAGACATAATCTCAAAGTAGTTTTGATTTGCATTTCCTCGATGACTAATGATTTTAAATGTTTCTCAGTCATTTGAGTTTCCTCATAAAAATTCTCTGTTTAGAACTGTAACTCATTTTTAGTTGGGTTATTTGTTTTCTTGATACCTAGCATTTTGAGGTGTTTATACATTTTGGATATCATCCGTCTATAAGGTGTATAGTTAGTGAAGACCTTTTTCCATTCCGTAGGCTGCCACTTTTTCTAAACGACAGAGTCCTTTGCTTTACAGAAGCTTTTCAGATTCATGGAATACCATTTGTTAATTGTTGGTCTTAGTGGCTGAGCTGTAGGTGTTCTGTTCAGAAAATTGTCTCCTCTGCTAGTGCATTCAAGGCGAGTCCTCATCTTTTTTTCTATCATGTTCAGTGTCTCTGATTATATGCTGAGGTCTTTGATCCATTTGAAGTTGAGTTTTGCGCAGAGTGATAAGTATGGATTTATTTGGATTATTTTACATGAAGCTCTCCAGTTTGATTAGCAATGATTAGCACCATTTGTTTAAGACTCTGTCTTTCTTTTCCAGTATGTATTTAAGGCTTCTTTATCAAAAATTAGTTTTTCATAGATGTGTGATTTATGTTGAAGTTTTCAAATTTGTTCTATTGATTGATGTCTCTGGTTTTGTGCTAATACAGTGATTTTTAAAAATTATTGTTATGCCAATATGCTGTTTTTATTACTATAGCTATGGAGTACAATTTGAAATCATGGATGGTGACACCTCCACCAGATGTTTTTTTTCAGTATTATTTTAGCTGTTCTGTTTTATTTGTTTTTGATTTTGTTTTTCCATATGAAGTTGAGTATTGGTTCAAGGTCTGTTAAGAATAGTGTTGGCATTTTGATGGGGATTGAATTGAATCTGTAAATTGCTTTTTGTAGGATGACCAATTTTACTATGTTAATCCTATTGATCCATGAGCTTAGAAGATCTTTCCATCTTCTGATATCTTCTTCAATTTCCTTCTTGAAAGACTTGAAGTTTTTATTATGCAAGTCTTTTGGTTGCTTGTTTAGAGTTATATAAAAATATGTTATATTATTTAAATTTATTATGAAAGATGTTTATTTACTTATTTATTTATTTATTTATTTATTTTTGAGACCGAGTTTTTCTGTGCATCTCTGTCTGTCTGTCTTGCTCTGTATGTCAGGCTGGCCTTGAACTCAGAGATTCATCTGCCTCTGCCTCCAAAGTGCTGGAATTAAAGTCATGTGCCACCATTGACTGGCTGTTTTCCTGATTTCTTTCTCATTTTCTTTGTCATTTGTATATGGGGGGGTGTTGTTTTGTTTTTTGAGTTAATCTTGCATCCAACAATTTTATCAGCTGTAGGAGTTCCCTGGTGGAATTTTAGGGTACATGTATCTATCATATTATCTGCAAATAGCAATCCTTTGACTTCTTCCTTTCCAATTTGTATTCCCTAATCTCCTTCAGTTGTCTTATTGTTGTCTTATTGATCTAGCCGGAAATTCAAGTACTATATTGAGTAGCTATGGAAAGAGTAGACAGCCTTGTCTTGTTCTTTATTTTTTTTAAGATTTATTTATTTTATGTATATACGTACACTGTTGCTGTCTTCAGACACACCAGAAGAGGGCATCAGATCTCACTACAGATGGTTGTGAGCTGCCATGTGGTTGCTGGAAATTGAACTCAGTCGGTGCTCTTAACCACTGAGCCACCTCTCAAGCCCCATCTTGTTCTTGATTTTAGTGGAATTGCTTTGAGTTTTTCTCCACTTAGGTTGATGTTGGCTATAGACTTGTTGTAAATTGCCTTTATTATGTTTAGGTATCTCCCTTGTATCTCTAACATCTCTGGACTTTAATTGTGAAGGGTGTTGGATTTTGTCAAAGGCTTTTTTTTTTTTTTAATTTTTAATGCAACTAATTAGAGATTTACTGATTTTTGTATATTGAACAACATCTCAGAACCAAGCTCTGAGATGAAGCTTACTTGATCATGGTGGATGATCTTTTTTGTGCATTCTTGGATTTGGTTTACAAGTATTTTATCATTTTTTCATCTATGGTCATAAGGGAAATTCGTCTACAATTCTCTTTGTTTTTTTTTTTTTGTTGTTGTTGTTGTTGAGAGAATTTATGTGGTTTGAGTATCAGGGTGACTGTGGCCTCATAAAATGAACTTGGCAATGTTCTTTCTGATTCTATTTTGTGGAATAATTTGAGGAGTATTGGTGTTAGCTCTTTTAGGAAAGTCTGATAGAATTCTCTACCAAAACCATCTGGCCCTGTGTTTGGTTCAGAGACTTTTAATGACTATTTTTGTTTCACTAGGAGTTATAAGTCTATTTAAATTGTTTATCTGATCTTAATTTAACTTTGATAAGTGTTATCTATTGAGAAAATGATCCATTATTATTTATCATCATTATTATATTTTCCAATGTGGTGGAATGCAGGTTTTTAAAGAATTTTCTTAAGATTCTCTAGATTTCTTTGGTGTCTGTTTGTCTGCATTGACTGTATGTTCCTCTTTTCATTTCTTTTTTTTTTTTTAAATCTTGTTGATTTTTTCAAAGAACTAACTTTTTGTTTCTTTGTTTCTTTATGTTGTCTTTTGTTTCTATTGTATTGATTATTTCTCTCTGTCCACTCCTCTTGGGTGTGATAACTTCTTTTTGTTCTAAACCTCTCAGATGTGCTGTTAAATTATTGTATGAGATTTCTCCAATTTTTTTTTTAAATGTAGGCTCAGTGCTATGAACTTTCCTTGGTACTGCTTTCAGTGTGTCTCAGACGTTTGGGTATATGTGAATTCATTTTTATTGAGTTCTAGACAATATTTAATTTTTTTCTTTATTTCTTTTTTGATTCATTCTTCATCCTCACCTGCCTAAAGGCAATCTAAGAGATGTCCAAGTGATGTCTCATTGCTGATTGGTTGTAATAAAGAGTTGACAACTTATCCTGGGGCAGGAAGACAAGGATGGAACTTCTGGGTAGAAGTTCAGCCATGAACAGTCATGGCAGAATAAAAAAGGGACATGGAGGGAGAAAACACAAACCACACTGGAGGAGGGAAGTATAGAGCTAGCTAGCCACATGGCACATTGTAGGCTAGAATAGTTGGGTTAAGTTTAGAGTAGCTGGGAGATTGCCCCAGCAAAAGGCCTATTTTTAAAACTATGTAGAAGTCTCCATGTCTTACTGAACCACTGGTGGGATCCACAGAAAGTACTACAATAATAATTCCATTATATAACCAAGAATACATACTGTGAAGATACAGAGTCCATGGCTGCTATGTCTCTTTGTACAGAACCCTGATAACACTCATTTGCTTAGCTTATGTTTCATAAATTACACTCCTACTGTCTGGATACCTAGAGTTTTGCACAATTCACAGAAAGCTTGGCTATGTCTCTTTCCCTTAGTCCAGATGGTTTGAGCTTCTTGCAGGCAGCTCTGCTCAGGCAGTGTGTCTCAGTGGCCTTTACTGTTTATACATATTTTTTAAGAGTGAGTTGCCTGCTGCATCCTGCTGCATCTGGTCAGTTTCACGAACTTTCTGGAGCTTTTGAGCTCTTTTCTTCCTGAAGAAAGGTGATGCTGCTGCTGCTGCTGATGGTGGTGGTAGTGATGATGATGATTATTAATTATTGTTTACAAAATGAAATATTTTGTCTCCATTTAGAACCTCCTAGCTTTTAATGAATTCCCACCAAAGAAGGAGTATTTTGTATTAAAGGAAATTGGGAAATTGCTACAAACCACAACCTCCCAGCCCTAACAGAAAAGTAGTAATATTCTAAGAAAAATGGCTGACTCTTTTTAAAAAAAACAAAAAAAACAAAAAAAACAAGGTCTTACTTTCTAGTCCTGACTAACCTGGAACTCACTATGTGGAACAGATTGTTCTTGAATTTGCTTTGCTTCTCCTACCTCTGTGTGCTGAACCTCTAGTGACAGATAGACATACACTACCTGCTCGGCCACTTGCTTCTATTTTTTTCTGTGATTTTTTTTTTTTCTTTCTGAGATGAGGTCTAGGTGTAGGCTAGCTTTGAACATGCATCTCAACTGAAATGACTGGCTTTAAACTCTTGATCCTTCTGTCCTGAAACAAAAAATATAGTGGTTGT
The DNA here is from genome assembly GCF_011762505.2 of Arvicanthis niloticus. NCBI lineage: Eukaryota > Metazoa > Chordata > Mammalia > Rodentia > Muridae > Arvicanthis > Arvicanthis niloticus. Next base: position 23,469,386 of record NC_047660.1, read on the forward strand.
CCCTGAGCACTGAATCTCTACGGAAGTCCATCCTCTTTCATGATAAACTAAAACGCAAAGCTGAATTATGAAGCTGCATTATTAAGAGTTAGCATTTATTTCACAGTATGCCTTATTTATAACTCTAAAAGTCCTACCAATCAACATTAGAGTGGAAAATAGAAACTGATGAATTTTCAAGCAACAATGGCAGTTGAAAGCTTTACACTTCATAACTGCCATGAGAGATCAAAGTTTCCAAAATCTTTCTGAACAGTTGGCTTGGAGTTGTAAGTAGGAAGGGAACCAGCAATCTAGCTAATAACACAGAACTGAGCTCTGTGGACTTTGTAATGGAAATCGCACTACAACTCAATTTGCTTTTTCTGGATAACTTCCCAGTTTTATTTTGTTTGAGAGGAAGTAACATTTTCCTAATGCAAACAAAACCATTTGTTTTTTTTTACTAGCAAAGATAATAATAAATACATGTTGGAGGAGTTTATTGCCTTAGAGATCTTAGGGATAGGAAACATATGGACCGTTATAAAGGTCACTTTGTATCCCCCTGATGCATTTGGGGACATTTTGGTAACTTTTCTACTTTCAGTAAACTTGGGAGAATTCAAATATCAACAATGTTGTAATTTATAAAAATAATGTAGTTTTGACCAACCACATTAACTCTTTTTCTTAAAAGACGAAACAAAACAAAAGAAAACAAACTAACCAAAAAAGAATTTTTTTTTTTTACCCAAACTTTGTGTTTTACCTCCAAGTAAAAATTACACATGTCAGTTATGGAAATATCTTAATTTCTTTGAAAGTTCACTTTAAATATCCCATTTGGAAATAATTAGGGAAGCATTAGAATTAAACACATTTTAAAAGCCCGATCACATTGAGAAACATAAGAGTAAAAGCTATTTGTGCCTTCAGCCAATGCTCCAGGTTAAAGTAAGAAAATCATTGGGAAAAGAATGTGAGAAACTCTATTTGGTGGGTGCAAAAAATAATATCAAAAAGTTTCAAGCTGCAGTAAAATGGACCTCCCTCCTGACTGTTTCCTTTCTTTGTGGATGCTGTAAATAACAAGTTAGCTAGTCCTCCTTCTGTGTTTTCCTATCCCTCTCTCCCATCCTCTGATCTTTGAAGTGTGTCAGTCTTTCATTCTGCTGTTCAACATCCTGACATTCTAAAGCTTTGTTCAGACAGTTTAATTTAATCACTGCCACTGGTTCAACAAGATGATAAAACCCCATGTGCTGTACAACATCCAACATCCAACATCCAGCCCCCTGTTATCTGATACCGTTTGAAGCTTCTCTCATGAATGCAGGCTGATAGCACAAGAACTCCAAACATGTCATAAACAACACATTAATGTCCCAGTTGGAATTCCATTAGAATAAGAAGTAGATGAAGTTTAGGGCATTCAAGCCGGCCAAGGTAATAAAGTGTAATTCGGACTAATCTTCTCAAAGAATGTCCTGTGTTTGAAGCTGACAGTCTCCTATCACATGCAAAAGTAATTGCTTGTTGACTGCATTGCAGACTTTTGAATCATGGTCTTTGTACTTCACGAACTTTCCAGGTGCCTCAGCTTGGAGACAATCTGCCTCTTTGTTTGAATGGAAAGACATCTAGATGATAAATAATAAAACAAGCAGTGAGTCCTTTAATGAATATTACTCATCTAGATTGGAATTTCTGGAAACCTGAGGCAGGAGTTAAAGGTGAAACACAATCGACCATTTATTATTTGAAGTGTTTATTCTGATGATAATGTCTTTAAGTTTTACTAATTTAAAAAAGGTGAAAATTTCAACAAATATTTTAGGAATAGAAGTTTGCTCGATATATAAAATTTAAAACTAGTTGGAGAAGATGACATTTTTCTTTTGTAATTTAGTATCTTTGAAGTATTTAGGTTCGTTACCATTAAAAAGTCTTTGACTTGTGAGAGAATTATAGACATGATTAACTTAAATGCTGCTCACTGAAGAAAATGTTAAGGAGTCGAAACCTTTGCTGATGGTCACCACCTAATAAATAAGACTATGAAACATTTATACAGAACTTACTATGCCAAGGTACTGTTTTGGGAATTTTGCTAATTTGGATTCTTTAAATCTGAAAAGAATTCATTTCATTACAGAGGACACAAAAACAGGTTAAGTAATTTTCTCAGTGTCCTTTAACTGTTGGTAGAAATAGATTTAGATCCAGGCAATTGATTGGGTCTTTGTTCAAAGTGATTCCATTTTCTATTGTCCTCGGGAAGGATCGAGTTTGCGATGATGTAACACATTTTATTTTGGTGAACACTGCAAGTTGAGGGTGTCTAGGTTATGTGAGGGTGATCTGATGTAGTCACAAGCATCTTATTGGTGTCTTGAGGCTTGCTGACATTCATTCATTCATTCATTCATTCATTCATTCACAGAGGATGGAGGGGCCTCTTAGGGCTTATTCTACCTTCAGCACGTGTCCTTTATGCTCTGAGTGTTCCAGTGATAACCAACGTCTTGTATTTGCAATTCATGTGGTTCCTTTTATAAAAACCTCATCCTAACGAGCTTTTCCTTTACCAAAGAAAAGAGTAAAATTTTATGATGAAACAGTAACTTCATGTAGGGTTATATCAATGGAAGGAACATTTCTATCCTCTTAACACTTACATGTTGGTGGCCAAAGACGGTTAGCTATGAACATTACCGACCAGTAATTCGGTGTGTTGGAAGGCGATAAATGGTGAGAGGAAAGGGCAGGGCAAAGAGACAGAGGATGATGCAAAGGGCCTGTGTTGGGAAAAGGCAAGATGAAGCTTCATGTGGAGTGTTTGGAGGAACAGGTGGTACTTGAATGGGACCTAAAGACAATGAAGGAATTCACCAGGTAGTTTATTTGGAGAAAAAGTTTCAGCAGGGGGAACCGTTAGCAACCAGGCATTCCACCACCTGACCCAGCAACAAAAGGATAGTCATCACTAGCCACCAAGAAGCATCACATTCTCATTGTCTTGAGGTGCATAGCCTTCCTCCAACCCTCCCACCCCCAAGTCAAGAACAACCCCAAGTTTGGTTCTTGGAGAAAATAAAGAATTGCAGTTGCCATGTGCAGCCCTGGGAAGTCTACTGGAGGAGTGAACTTCAAAGAAAAACAAGGTGTCTATTCTGGATTTGAACATTTTGAAGTGTTCTCTCAAAATTGTATTTGGTAAGCTCTGTAGTCATTCTTCCTCCTCTCCCTTCTCAGCCCTTGTTCCCCCCCCCCCCCTTCGCATTTGTTCAGCTCTCTTCCCCCTCCGCCTTCTTTTTCTTTGTCTTGCTCACTTCTTTTGAGACAATGGTCTTGCCATGTATGTAGCTTATGCTGGCCTTGAACTCACTAGGTAGCAGTCTGTCCTCTGGTCATCCTAAATCCTCTGGGTGCTGAGATTACAAGCCTGTGTCAGCACACTAGCCTCTTTTCTTAGTTAAGAGCATTTGCTAGACATCACTTCCTGTCCTTTGTAATGTCTTTTTTGATAAACTATGAGGATCATAACACTGTACAGAAAGCCAGAGTTTTCAGCTTCTAAAGCTCTGTTGTCTTACAGTCCCAGGATGTTTGGGTTGATTGCTATGAACTTGTGTTGAAGAAGAACATTCCAGTAGAAAGTGTGTGGCAGAGAAAAAAAATCTGTTTGTCACATGGAGTCTGAGAAACAGAGAAATGTAGAGGAACATAGCCCAGGGACAAGGTACACTTTTCAAAATCACTCTCTCAATGACACCCAACCTCCAACAAGGCTTCATCTATTTATACATCCCCAGGAATAAAGTCATCAAAGGTTTGTTAATGTTCTCACACCAGTCACCCAATAGCACAACCTGCTGAGAACCAAGCTTTCATTCCACAATCTTTCTGAAATGAAGCACCTCATATCCATAAAAAGGTTTTGTAAAAACACAGTTCTATCAGTGTGTGATTGACATAAGAACAAACTATGTATGTTTAATGTACACTTCTTGAAAAGTTCTGGTCCTGGAAGTCACCACCACTGACTGCATCAGTCATGCCCAGATGTTTGCATCTTCTCTTTCTGAATCTTGCCTTCTTTCTCCCCCCCTCAGACTCTCACCCTGCACCCATCTTGACCCACCAAACTACCACTGATCTGTCACTGAAGATGAGGCTGCATTTTCTACAGGTACATAAATGGAGTGAATACCTTGTCCTGTTTTTTTTTCTTAGCAAGTATTATTACTTTTGAAGCTTATTTGTGTGAAGGCTATTGTATTGTTGTAACTGTCATGTGTGTCCTGTTTGGACTGGCCATCAAGTGCTGAAGGGTATTTGTAAAGCTACTGTAGATTCTCATGGACAAGGTTTTTTTTTTTTAGACACAGGCTTTTCTTTCTTTTGGATTGATATGAAGAAATGCAATGGCTGGGGCAGGTATGGTGGCACTTGCACGTGGTCTCAGCACATGGGAGGCAGAGGCAGGTAGATTTCTGTGAGTTCAAGGCCAGTCTGTTCTGTGAGTTCAAGGCCAGTCTGGTCTACATAGTTAGTTCTAGGACAGCCTGTGTTTCATAGTGAGACAAAAACAAAACAAAAGAAGGAGGGGGAGGAGGAAGAGAAGAAGATAGATAGATAGATAGATAGATAGATAGATAGATAGATAGATAGATAGATAGATAGATGCAACGGCTGGATCATATGGCAGGGATCTAACTTGTTAAGAAATTGCCTGTTCAGGAAGCCTAGTGGAGTGATAGGGATACCATTACACCCTCAAACTTTGGACCCTAAATTTATCCTGTCCACAAGAAATGCAGGGATGGGAGATGGAACAGAGACTGAGGGATGGACAGCCAATAACTGGCCCAACTTGAGACCCATCCCATGGGCAAATACCAATCCTTGACACTATTGATGATAGATAGTCTGTTAGGCTTACAGACAAGAGCCTAACATGGCTGTCCTCTGAGGCTCCACTCAGCAGTTGATTCAGACAGATATAGACACCCACAGCCAAACAGTAGATGGAGCTTGGGGTCTTTTATGGAAGAATAGAAAGGAGGATTGTGAGCCCCATAGGGGATAGAAATTCCACAGGACAACCAACAGAGTCAACAACCTGGAACCTTGGAGCTCTCAGAAACTGAACCACCAACCAAAGAGCATTCACAGGCTGGACCTAGGCCTCCCTGCACTAGGGAGCACATGTGCAGCTTAGTTTTCATATGGATCCTGAACAACTGGATTGGCAGCTATCCCAAAAGCTGTTGCCTGTATGTGGGATATGTTCTTCTAGCTGGGTTGCCTTGTCTGGCCTCAGTGGTAGAGGATGGACCTAACCCTGCAGAGACTTGATGTGCCAAAGTGGAGGGATACCCAGGGGGACCCCACCTGCTCGGAAGAGAAGGGAAGGGTAGCTTGGGGTGAAGGGTTTCGGGATGGGGTGACCAGGAGGAGGGTGGTGATCGAGTGTAAAGTGAATAAGTAAAAATAAATAAATAAAATAAACGAAAAGAAACTTTTCTGAAATGACTGAACCATTTTCTACCTCTGTCATCAGGGTCAGAAAGGTCCATTTATTCCTCATGCTTGTGGACAGTTAGTATGACTATGTGTTTATTTATTCATTTGGTTCTTTGAAACAATGTTTTATGTAGCTCAGGCTACCCTCAAACTGATTCTCCTATCTTTGTCTCCCAAGTGCTGGGAGTACATGTAAGCACCTCCCATGCCTAGCACTGGCTAGTCATGTGCATTTCAGTCAGTCTGGTACATATACAGTGGTAGCTCACTGTGGTTTCAGCTTTTGATTGCTTCATGACGAATCATAGTTAGTGTCTTTTCATATGATAATTTGTGATGAATGTAGTTTTTGAAGATTGTTTAAAATTCTGTTTAAAAAGTAAATACATTCTTATTGTTTTAAGACTTATCTCTCAGACACAAGCCCTTTATCAAATGTGTGCTTTCCAAATATTTTCTTCACCTCTATGGTTTGTCTTTTCTGTCACTTAGCAGTGCCTTTCAAAGAATAAATGATTTTAATTTTGATGAAGTCCAACTTGTCTTATTTTTCTTTCATTGTCCATGCTTTTAGTGTCAAATATAGCCTGACTTGAAGTCACAGAGGTTCTTCTGAATGTTTTGTTTTATTTATTTATTTATTTATTTATTTTTGAGACAGGGTTTCACTGTATATCTCTGGCTGTCCTGGTATTCACTATGTAGAGCAGGCTGGCCTTGAATCCATAGAAATTCACTTGCCTCTGCCTTCTGAAAGCTGGGGTTAAAGTCATGCACCACTATGCCTGGCTAACGTCACAAAGACTTTTTTTTTTACTTGATTTAGGATGTTATAAAATATCTGGCTTTCCCATTTAGGTCTACTGTCTATTTAAAATTAGATGTTTCATTTGATGATAAAAAGGTTTACTACTATGAATAACTAACTAGCTTAGATATTTCTCTAAAAATGCTCAATAAAGCAAGATGAGGCTGGACCTTGTTTTTTTGTTTGTTTGTTTGTTTTTGTTTTTAATTTTGATTGTGACTCTGGTAAACAACTCTAAAATTTCATCTCTGTATAGGTCATGGCCCAACCCCCACAGTGGTCATAGCATTTTCCCAGGATGTGTGCCTCTATGGGAGGAGTTCTTACTGACCAAGGAAGTCCTGAATTGTAAGTGCTAGCTAAGGCTTAGGCAGCTCCATTTAAGTTAATGTTTCTACAGTGATCTACCATGGCAAGAGTTAACCTGAGAGTAAATGTAGAATTTGAATGAAGAATGGGGGAAAGGCACTTAAGACAATCAGGTTGAGTTTTCTTTAGATTCTTGTTGTGTTTCTTTCTACAACACAGTTACTGTAAATCTCACCAAGCAAACGTCCATGTCTTAATTCATTGGTTTCTCATAAAGAGTGAACAGCAAAACTGGCCTAGAAGGAATATGGTTCTTATTCGCTGTGTATTTTTCCCAGAATCTAAGACTTTCCATAACTCTCTTACTGCTTGCTCATTTTTTTTCCTCCTTATTAACGTCCTTTGAGTGCAGGACAGCAGGGTTAGTGTTGCTCACTTCAGTAGTTTTGAGTACATACAATTAGTTGTGTTACATGTGAAGTCATTATAACGGTAATGTTCTGCACATTTTAAGTTTCGTTGGACTTTATTTGCAACACTCTTACTCTATTATATCTCTGGGAACAAGACAAAGCACCAATACATGTGGCTCTGGTCCTCTGGAATTCATAACATAATTCAACGACTATAAAAACACTTTTCTGGAAAGAATTCCAAGAGATTGATTGTTTCACTTTCTCTAGTAAGAAAGTGACCAAGAAGAAAAATCAATCACAATCTTTTTACAAATATGCCTACTATGCACCAAGTGGCTGCTTCCTCTTTTAACAAAATTTATCCATCCATTAGAGTCATAGACAAGTGAACAAAAATGAATTGTCATTTGCGTTATTTTATTAGTGTCATATGAAATTATGGCATGTTATTGACTTCCTTAAGAATATTTTACTTGGAGAGGCACAGTTTAACATACACAAATCAAGATCAATATTGAATATGCATTAATTCTTAAAAAATGCTGCTAGGCAATTTTTCTCTACAAATCCCTTGTTGATATTTATTGTTGTATTAAGAAAAAATGTCATTGTGCCCAAAGATAGTTTAGTTGAGCTCGAATTACAAACAATGGGTTGCTATTTGCATTGGTGTCCTGCATCTTAGACATATTTAATAACCATTTAATTCATTTGTTCACTTTTAAGCGAAAGGAGTCTGAAAATCTTTAAGTATTTTTGGCTGACAATCTATTTTAATATATTCATTTCTTTCCCTTATGGGTCTCTGTTAATTAGGGAGTTATTAGGTTATTACTTTTACCTCCAGTGGATTCGTGAGCTCCCTCTGTAGCCAAGGTTACGTTCTAAAAACCCAGTCAGTTGTATGATATTGGACAGTCACTGCTAGCTTATAGGCTATTTAACTCATTTGCAGAGGATTGTACATTAAGCAGAGAGATCTGGAAACTCCCAAGTCATACTTCGGGTTTAATGGTTCTATTCAACCTAATGTTCAATTAATTAATTTGTTCCTATGTCACAGACATCAAGTGCTCTCCTGATAGTAGGTGCTCCTGCTATTGTTTTGCTGATAATGATGGAAAGAGAGAAAGTGTTAACGTAAGCTAATGTAGCATACACACCTTTTAAAGTTCCTCTGTGCCTCATCTCTCTGGCTCTAGCCACCCTTGACTCTTTTAAAGGGTTGTATGTCATCTTCTCACATGTGTGGCTATGTGCACCTAGAGGAGAAATCCCTTTTTATTGTTTGATTCATTTCTTTACCAATATAAAGTTGCTAAACCTTATTTAAGATCCTACCAGAGGTCTCACTGTGAACATTTCCTCCTGCCCCCCCTTCCTTTCTCTCTCCATCACTTTCTCCTTACTCAGTCCTTCCCTTATTCCCTTTCTCTTTTGTTCCTCTCTGTTCTCTCTCTCTCTCTCTCTCTCTCTCTCTCTCTCTCTCTCTCTCTCTCTCCCTGGATATTGAACCTTAAGTACATTCCATCTTCCACAACCTCTGCCCAAACCTCATAAACATAATTCATTTACTAGGATATTAAGTTGTTAATCCTGATATTTGCAAGAGAAAAACCATTCTACAATTTTGAGTCAAATTTGAAGTAAGCTTTAATTAAGCACTGGCCAGTAAGGACAAAACCATATGACCACTGTATTTCCCATTTGACATTGTTGTTTTCCAAGAACTACATCTCCCAGCATTCCAGGAAGTTACCTGGTCTTTGAACAGGTAAAGCTTACAGGTTGACTTTGGCTCTTATGAAGTTCTCCAAGGGCAGTGATCACTTGATATCCTAACTTGTGTCATTAACAGTACTATATTAATAGTTGCTCAAAATGTTTATGATGAAAAAAATTATTTTTTTAAGTAGTGCATATCAATCTCCTTATATTTATATAATTTGCTTACAGCAGTGTCTTTGCTTTCCTTTAGAAACATAGAATGAAGACCATAAGAGAGTTTGGACAGTGGACCCTACCAAGAAATATCATGTTTTGCCTTGATTTTGCTGAGTGAAAATGTTGTACCTCACCCACTTGTGACCCATATCCTATCTGCTCACAGAAGTCTCAAACTTTGTCTCACTTTCTGTGTCATGTATGTTAGTCCGAAGTAGGCCACCAATATGACAGTACTGCTGACAGTGTGCTAAAGGACAGCCTAGGCCCAATCCAAGAAGGACTCTGACCTGGTAAACAGAAGAACTGTTACTGGGTAAACAGAAACCTTAGCTCAGCATTCCTCAGGAATCGTAGGAAGTGGGGAAGGTGGGTTTTTTTTTTTTGTTTATTTGTTTATTTATTTATTTATTTACTTATTTATTTTAGGAGCAGGTGAATTTTATTAGAATCGAAGAATCTGTATAAGGGAGGAATGTTTAATCCAAATATTTAAATATTGCCTATAGTCTATTATTATTTTTAACAAAATATCTAAGCTTGGTTAGTAACTGAAACTCACACTAGCTTCAAAATTAAATTATCTAAGAATTAATATATAACAGATTAGGATTATCCTCGATAATACTGTTTCGAACCAAATCCTTTTATTGAAATTAATTTTTTATTAGATATTTTATTTACATTTCAGATGTTATCTTCTTTCCCCATTCCCCCCGACTCAGAAACCCCCTATCCCATACCTCCTCCTCCTGCTTCTATGAGGATGTGACCCCCCCAACCCACTCCCACCTCCCCACACTCGAATTCTTTGGGGCATCCAACCTTCACAGGACCAAGAACTTCCTCTCCCACCTATGCTTGACAAGGCCATCCTCTCCTACATATACAGATGGAGTCATGGGTCCCTCCCTATGTGCTCCCAGGCTGGTGGTTTAAACCCTGGGAGCTCTGGTTGGTTGGCATTGTTGGCAAATCCCTTCAGCTCCTTCAGTCTTCTCTCTAACTTCTCCATTGGGAACCCCATAATCAGTTCAATGGTTAGCTGTGAGCATCTGCCTCTGAATATGTCAGACTCTGGCAGACCTCTAAGGAGACAGCTGTATCAGGCTCCTGTCAGCATGCATTTCCTGACATCCACATCAGCATCTGCCATTGGTGACTGCACATGGGATGGATACCCAGGTGAAGCAGTCTCTAGATGACCCCTTCTTCAGTTTCTGTTTCACACTTTGTCTCTATATTTGCTCCTTCTAAGAAGCACCCATACTTGGTCTTCCTTCTTCATGAGCTTCATGTGGTCTGTGAATTGTATCTTGGGTATTGCAAACTTTTGGGCTAATACCCAATTATCAGTGAATGAATACTATGTGTGTTTTTTTGTGATTCGGTTACCTCACTCAGGATGATATTTTCTAGTTTCATCCATTTGCATAAGAATTTCATGAATTCATTGTTTTTAATAGCTGAGTAGTACTCCAGTGTGTAAATGTACCACATTTTCTGTATCCATGCCTCTGTTGAAGGACATCTGGGTTCTTTCTAGCTTCTGGCTATTATAAATAAGGCTGCTATGAACATAATGGAGCATGTTATATGTTGGAGCATCTTCTGGGTATATGCCCAGGAGTGGTATAGCTGGGTCCTCAGGCAATGCTATGGCCAATTTTCTGAGGAACTACCAGAATGATTTCCAGAGAGGTTGTATCAGCTTGCAATCTCACCAACAATGGAGGAGTGTTCCTCTTTCTCCACATCCTTGCCAGCATGTGCTATCATCTGTGTTTGTATGTGTGAGTTCAAGCTGGACCCAGTGTCTCACAGTTTCTTGCTGCTGACTGTGGATCCAGATGTAGAACTCTCAGCCACCTCTCCAGCACCATGTCTGCCTGAATGTCCACTGTCTTAGGGTTTCGTTACCTGTGAAGTGACACCATGATCAAGACAACTCTTATAAAAGACATCATTTAACTGGGGCTGGCTTACAGGTTCAGAAGTTCAGTCCATTATCATCAGGGTGGGAGAATGAAGGCTTCCAGGCAGGCATAGCACAGGAGGAGCTGAGAGTTCTGCATCTTGATCTGACTGCAGCCAGAAGAAAACTGACTCTTCTGCACTGGGCAGAGCTTCAAAGCCCACCCGCAAAGTGGCGCACTTCCTCCAACAAGGCCACACCTCTTAACAGTGGAGGGCCAAACATATTCAAACCACCACACCCTTCATGCTTTCCACCATGATGACAATGAACTAAATATCTGAACTCTAAGAGAACCCCAGCTAAATATTTTCTTTTATAAGAATTACTGTGGTCATGATGTTTCTTCACAGTAATAGAAAACTAAGGCACCTTGTTTCTCTCTTCGTTATAATTCTCCCAAATGATTTGATAGAATTTTATAGAATTCATACAATATTCCTATTTCCTGTGTTTATTCAGTGTGTTTTCTCTATCTGTGACTTTTTTTAGATGCTTCTTTGCTATTTTATTACTATTTACATTTTATTAACCACCTATCTTCAATTGGACATCTATCCAGATGTTATAGTTTCAAACGTCCCCCTCTTTCTAAATGTGCTAGCAACATGTACAGCAGGTTACTGCCTGACCATTGGCAGCTCCACTGGGTAGCCCTTGCTCTGCTGTCTACATGGTAAACCTATCCTTTACTTCTGGTTTACTATACTGTCATGGTTTCTTTTTTCCATTTTTTTTGATTATGAAATTGAAAATAATTTGTTTCATACAATATATTCTGATTACAGTTTCGCCTCCTTTATTTTCTCCTAGATCCTCCCCATTTCCCAATCCACCCAACTCTACAACTTTTTTGAGTCTTTCTGTAGAAAACAAATAGGCAAAAACAAATCACCTACAAGTTTTTAAAAAGGCATAAGAAACTCACTCATACAAACACAGACACACACATACACACACACACACACACACACACACACACCACATATATACACACTATAAAAACACAAGATTGGAAACCATATTATATAAGCAAAAGGCTGGTAAGATAGAAAATGCCCAAACAAAGCAATGTAAAACCAAAAATCCAGAAAAATAACACTAAGTTCACTTTGTGTTAGTCATCTACTACAGGAAATGGGACTTATACTTAAATGTGTTTAAACTATCCAATGAGACTCCATTTGATGAAACTATTTTTTTTGGGGGGGGGAGCAGTGACCAGTTGGTCATAGCTTCTTGCTTAGGGACGGGAGCTCCTCTTAACACTGGAACCCTGCCTGGTATGAGCCTGTGAAGACACTGTTTCTACTGTTACAATATATGTGGGTTTGTATTTGTGCCAGTCCTGTTGTGTCTGAAAGACACTGCTTCCTTGATGTCATCCATCCCTCTGGCTCTTACAACCTCTCTGCCTCTTCTTCCCCAGAGTTCTCTGAGTCCCGAGAGGAGGGAATGGATGAAGATACCCCATCTAAGACTGAGTGCTCCAAGTCTTAGTGTTTCAAGTGCTCCAAGCGCTCCGAGACAGAGTGCTTCCCATTCTTCACATTGCCCAGCAATGGGCACCTATTGCTTCCCATCTATTGCAGGAGTAAGATGATGACTAAATGAGTCTCTGGTCTATGGATGTAGCAGAATGTTATAAGGAGTGATTTTACTGCTTTGATTCTTTAGAAGAGCAATATTATTAATTTTATGTTAGTCCTGTGGCTTAGCAAGTCTCAGGCTCTTGGCCACTTGAGCAGTGTCAGGTATACACTCCATCTCACTGAGCAGGCCTTTTGTCCAACCAGATAGTGGTTGGTTATTCCTACAATTCTTTGCCACTGTTGTACCAGTGTACCATGCAGTCAGGTCACTGTTGTAGATCAAAGGGTATGTTGTAGATCAAAGGGTTAGCATTTACCTTTTTTCTTAAGTAGCCTTCAGAGTACCTTCCACTATCATGAACACTAGTCTGTAGGGGTAAAGGCTCTAGTTAGGCACCAGCTTGCCTGCTCCATGTTCAGTGAGATCTGTGGGCATTGTTTTCAGACGTGGAAACTTACCATCAATTTGTGGAGAGCAGCCAATAGACTTGGCCATTTCTTAGCCATGTAGGGGTTTCCATGGGGCCCCTTTGGCCAACAATTCTGTTACATGTAACTTAACCCTGGCACTGGAGGTTTCATTTAGTGGTGAGAAATGTCTAGTTGGGGGCTTTGTATCCTCCAATATTTGTTGAGTCCACTTAGATTTCCTTTATATATACATGTATATAATTAAGAAGCTTCTTAAAATATATACTATATATATATATATATATATATATATATATATATATATATGTTTCTATATGGTCTCTATTTTGGGTAAAACCCTTAGTAGTCCAGAAAGAACAGAGATTGAAACCTTGACTGCTGCTTCAAACACACAATTTCTTATAAATCTTAGAGCTTTAATTTCTATACCGTCTTCAGAATGAGTCCCTGTGTCTCTGTTCCCTTTAAGTCCCTTTCATCTCTCACTTTGATGTGTCACAGTAGACTCGTAATTTCTGGCCTCTGGATTCTTTTAGACACTTTGCCAAAAAGCATCTTCCCTAAAGGTTCATTACTATATAGCTCCTAAAGAATTCCATTTACTTTCTCACCTTGCTATCACAGGTCACTGTGTGAAGAGTCTCAGAGAATATTTCTCCTGATCCGTCTACCAGCCCAGCAGTTCTTTGGCTCTGCCCTGTGTCTACCTGCCACCCTTTTGCCCTTGGCAAGATTTACATTTATCTTTGTATCAGTTGCTGAAATTTTCTTCCTAGGTCAAGTTCCCACTCAAATTTTACTTATTTTACAGAGCAGAAATATTATCTTCTACTTCTAGTTCCTTAGTGACTTTCTGAATCTTTTTCTTTTATAGCATGTATCTTTTCTGTTGCATGCTTCCTATTAATTTTCCGTGATAGATTACAAGGTCTTCAAAGTATTATTAGAGACAAGATTTATATATAAGTATATGATTATAATAACATTAAGCAATTGACAAAATAACGATGTTAACTTTATGGTCTTTTCAACCTCTATATGAGTTCAAAGACATCAAAATATAAATATTGGTCCTTCCGGTCCTCACCTGCTGCAGTCTTAGAGTGTCAGCGCTGCACCCAATCCCCTAAAACCCAGGAGCTCTAACATGCCCAGGAGTGTAGGTGAGTGGGACACGACCCCCCCCACCACCACCAAAAAAACCCCAGGAAGTAAGTAGGACCTGCAGGGACCCAGGAACTCCCTCAAGGCCAGTGGTATGGGACCCTTCCAGTCTGCACCTGTGTCTGGAGCAGTCCTAAGGTGTCAGCTCTGCACTCACTCTCCCAAAACCCAGAGGAGGCTGGACTCCCAGGAGCTCTAACATGCCCAGGAATATAGGATAATAGGATCACAGGAGCTCAGGAGCTTGGGCACACCAGGATTTCAGGATCCCAGAAGCAGTCTGACTCCAGTAGCTATCACAACCAGGATCTCAGGATCACAGAATCACAGAGTCAGCTGGATCCAGAGGAGTACTGACACAACCAAGATAACAGGGCAGACATTCTCCAGTCAGAGATAGTGAGTGAAGGTAGCACTAGAAATAACCAGATGGCGAAAGGCAAGTGCAAGAACATCAGAAACCAAGGTTATTTGGCATTATCAGAACCTAGTTCTCTCACCATAGCAAGTATTGAATATCCCATGACACCAGAAAAGCAAGATTCAGATTTAAAATCACTTCTCATGATGATGATAGAGGACTTTAAGAAGGACATAAATAACTCCCTCAGAGAAATACAGGAGAACACAGGTAAACAGGTAGAAGCTCTTAAAGAGGAAACACAAAAGTCCCTTAAAGAATTACAAGAGAACACAACCAAACAGGTGAAGGAATTGAACAAAACCATCCAGGACATGAAAATGGAAGTAGAAACAATAAAGAAATCTCAAAGGGAGACTACCCTATCTCCTGATAGAAAACCTAGGAAAGAGATCAGGAGTCATAGATGCAAGCATCACCAACAGAATACAAGAGACAGAAGAGAGAATTTCAGGTGCAGAAGATACCATAGCAAACATTGACACAACTGTCAAAGAAAATACAGAATATAAAAAAAACCCCTAACCCAAAACATTCAGGAAGTCTAGGATACAATGAGAAGACCAAACCTAAGGATAATAGGTATAGAAGAAAACAAAGATTTCCAATTTAAAGGGCCAGTAAATATCTTCAATAAAATTATAGAAGAAAACTTCTCTAACCTAAAGAAAGAGATGCCCATAAACATTCAAGAAGCCTATAGAACTCCAAAATAGACTAGACCAAAAAAAAAAAAGTACCTCCCATCACATAATAATCAAAACACCAAGTGCACAAAACAAAGAAAGAATATTAAATGCAGCAAGGGAAAAAGGCCAAGTAACATATAAAGGCAGACCTATCAGAATTATACCAGACTTCTCACCAGATACTATAAAAGCTAGAAGATGCTGGACAGATGTCATACAGATCCTAAGAAAACACAAATGCTATCCCAGGCTACTATACCCAGCAAAATTATCAATTACCATAAATAGAGAAAACAAGATATTCCATGACAAAACCAAATTTACACAGTGTCTTTCCACAAACCCAGCATTACAAAGGATGATATCAGGAAAGCTCCAATACAAAGAGGGAAATTATACCCTAGAAAGAGGGAGAAAGTAATCCTCTTCCAACAAATCCAAAAGAAGATAGCCACACAAAGATAATTCCACCTCTAATAACAAAATAACAGGAAGCAACAATCACTGTTCCTTAATATCTCTTAACATCAATGGACTCAATCTTCCAATTAAAAAACATAGGCTAATTGACTGGATAAGAAAACAGGAACCAGCACTTTGCTGCATACAGGAAACCCACCTCAGTGACAAAGACAGATGCTACCTTAGAGTAAAAGGCTGGAAAACAATTTTTCAAGCAAATGGTCCTAAGAAACAAGCTGGAGTACCCATTCTAAAATCTCCAGCCTGAGAACACAAAGTGGGGGACTCATGGCTCCACCTGTATAGGTAGTTGAGGGTGGTCTTGCCAGGCATCATTGGAAGTGGACAGCCTTGGTGCCTGAAAATTTAGATTTCCTAGTGTTGGGGAATTTCGAGAGCAGGGAGGTGGGAATGAGAGGATGGTGGGAGCACACCCTCATAGAAACTCCCAGAACTATATGGATTAGGCATGACAGAGGCAGGCCACCAAAAGACTAGATTCCAGAATTCAAATGAAAAATTATCTTGATACTAAAATTTGTTTTGAGAATTGTATAATGCAGAATACACAGCCTCGGTGTATCTACTCATCAAGCAAGCTGAGCAGACCTGCTCGAACCTCTAATATTCTGGAATTCCTGCTGGATGCAGTGAAGACACAACATCAGAGGCTTATCAATTTACTCTTCCCCCTGCCCCTCTTCTAATATCTCAATGCCCATAATCAGCTTGAAGAAGTTAATAAAGAGTCAGTGCCCCTATTCCCTGGGCTTGGGGACTGAGGTGGTTAATATTGGGCTGTCTTTCTAGGGAAAAGTAGTGGTTTTGTTGGAACAGGGAGGATTAGCTAGGATTTATTGCATAGCCATAACCTATTGGTAGAAATACGTATAATTGTTATTAACATGAAGTTATAATTTCTTAAATGGTACAAAATTTACTTTGATTTCAAATTTAAGGTTTTCATTGGTATGAGCTTTTTATTAATATAAAAGTGAGATTAATAGTGTTACCCTCATAGGCATTGTGCCAATACAACACATTTAGAAATAGAAGGCTTAGACCCAGTCCTTCTTTAACTTTTCTAACTGATTTGAGATGGTTAGCCTGTGAGTTAAGGGCCTATAGCAAATCTATGGCTCTAAGTTTATTGTTAGGTATTTTCTATATTTTATTTAGCAATAGCTGAGAGGAGTTAACAGACAACAGTCCAGATTGCCTTACATGGATAGTTGGTTTTCAAAATGTCAGAAGTCCACAGAATTGATGTTACAAACATTTCTGTATTAATGTTCATTTTGATTAGAGACCTGTCTGCTCCTGACAGCTTCCTGTCTTGGATTCTAAGAAGAAATTGAGCATCCTTGGAGTTACTCCAGTTGTGGTGAGACAGCCACTAGGCAAGAATTGTCTCTTTTCATCTACAGACAAATTACTGTCCAGAAAAGGACACACTTGCAGAATAGTCGACTGATTATATCTGCCAAGACAGAGTAATCAGCTCTTAATAATTCTGCATCGCTAAGGTCTGTCAGATGATCCTGGGCTAGAAGGCTGAAGATTGGATGATCCAATGTTTTGTAGTACAGGGACTGTCCAGGTATTCAGCGGTCTCTATAAATTAGCTAAGTTTTAGAAGCTATGCTTTGTGCTTCCCATAATTTCAGTTAACTCAGTCATTCTGGATTTCTGATGGGGTTGAAGACTTATAGTCTCGTAGCCAATCCTTGCTATTTACTTTGAGAGAAAAGATTTGAGTGGATGGTTTTAAGCTGACATTCATTCTAAAGCCAAGAAAAAAAGCCAGGTTCAGAGCTAAATCTTTTAGTTAGGAGGAATGACAGAGGTTCTGTTTAGTCAACAAAATGATGGACTGGGTATTAGGTCTATCTTGTACCTTACTGACACAAATTGGTATAGTTATGCTCTAATTGTATTGTAAGAGAATAGTTTTATTTTAACAGGAAGAGTGATATGTAGGAGGAGCTAAGGTGGGAGGAGTAAGGAGAGGAGGAGGAGAAAGAAAGGAGGAGCTAGGTGATGAGGAAGGGGGGGACATGGAGGTGTATGTTCGAGTGTCTCCGCCAGTCAAAGACAGTTGACAGTTGATATATCTAGGTTGGGTATTGGGTTACACTTCTGATTGTATGTTCATCTCGTTATTGAGCATTACCAAACTTATAAAGCCTTTGATTAACATTTAAAAAAATGTATAAAAGCAAAAAGGAGAAGGGGGGATGGGATAGGGTTTTCTAGGGAGGGGAAATGGGGAAAGGGGATGGCATCTGAAATGTAAATAAAATATCTAAGAAAAAAATTTAAAAAGAAATGTTCATTTTACCAATTTTTAACAAATTTCTGAGAGATTCAAGTTGTGAATTGTATGATCATAATCAATATTATATTTATTGCTTTATTATTTCACTCATATATGAATGAGCACACACATTTATATTTTACTCTTATGTGAATGATTTTATATATATATATATATATATATATATATATATATATATATATATATCAGAGAATTTAAATTCCCAAAACTACAATATTTGCTGCTAATCTTTTTATTTCAAAGCTTAAAGGCTTAGAATATAACATCTCCAATCAAACCATTTCTCTCACAGTTCCAGTAAAACATTCAATAGTTACATGGTAAAATTAATAACAACAAAAATAATGATTACATGGTACCACTAATTATATAGTAAAATCTCATTTTGTATCTTTCAATAACTTGATTATGTATTTCTCACCCAAACTCCACAGAATAGATGTAATTATTATTCTCTTTATAGATGAGGGAGCTGAAAAGTTTTGAGATTAAGCAATTTACTTTAAGTCATGCAGCTAGTGAAAACAAGGTACTAAAATTGTTTTCAAACTCTAAGTCATCCCACTTTAAGGTACTCTAAAATAACTTTGAAGTTCTTATATATTCTGGTTTCATTTCTGCCTAGAGAAATGTGCTTCTCACAGTGGTCTTGAACTTCCCACATTAACTAATTTAAGACAACGCCCACAGATACACCCACAAGCCAACCCATTGACCCACAAGCCAACCCATTGTAGACAATCTCCCATTGAGACTCTTCTCAGTTGATTCTAGATTGTGTCAAATTGACAATTAAAGCTAATCATCTAACTACATTTTTTAAAAAGTAAAAGTGTCAAAAAGATACTGTATATAAGCTAAATGGACTTGTGAGGACATTAGAGAGTCACACATGACATGTTGTACACTCTGATGCTGCCTTAGTGAAGTGCAGTCCACTCAGTGAGCTATTTCCTGCCATATTATATGTAAAAAAAGATATATTCATAATGTACATCATGTTTAGATCCTGCCTCAATATTTATATTTCAATTTTCTTGTATCTGTTGAGGCCTGTTTTGTAACCAATTATATGGTCAATTTTGGAGAAGGTAGCATGAGGTGCTGAGAAGAAGGTATGTTTTTTTTTTTTTTTTTTTTTGCTTTTGGATGAAATGTTCTTTAAATACCTGTTAAATCCATTTGGTTTATAACTTCTCTTAGTTTCACTATGTCTCTGTTTAGTTTCTGTTTTCATGATAGGTCCATTGATGAGAGTGGGGTGTTGAAGTCTCCCACTATTATTGTGTGAGATGCAATGTGTGCTTTGAGCTTTAGTAAAGTTTCTTTTATGAATGTGGTTGCCCTTGCATTTGGTGCATAGATGTTCAGAATTGATATTTTATCTTGGTTGATTTTTTTCCTTTGGCGAGTATGAAATGTTCTTTTCTTTTCTTTTTTTTTTGGTTTTTCAAGACAGGGTTTCTCTGTGTAGCCCTGGCTGTCCTGGAACTCACTCTGTAGACCAGGCTACCCTCGAACTCAGAAATCCGCCTGCCTTTGCCTCCCAAGTGCTGGGACTAAAGGCGTGCGCCACCACCACCTGGCTGAAGTGTTCATTTTTATCTTTCTTGATAACTTCTGTTTGAAAGTCTATTTTATTAGATATTAGAATGGCTACTCCAGCTTGTTTCTTGGGATAATTTGCTTGGAAAATTGTTTTCTAGCCTTTTACTCTAAGGTAGTGTCTGTCTTTGTCACTGAGGGGAATTTCCTGTATGCAGCAAAATGTTGGGTCCTGTTTATGTATCCAGTCTGTTATTCTAAGTTTTTTTATTGGAGAATTGAGTCCATTGATGTTAAAAGATATTAAGGAAAAGAGATTGTTGCTTCCTGTTATTTTTGTTATTAGAGGTGGAGTCATGTTTTTGTGCCTATCTTCTTTTGGGTTTTATTGGAAGAAGATTACTTTCTTGCTTTTTCTAGGGTATAAATTCCCTCCTTGTGTTGGTGGTTTCTCTCTATTATCCTTTGTAGGGCTGGATTTGTGGAAAGATATTGTGTAAATTTGGTTTTGTCATGGAATACCTTGGTTTATCCATCTATGGTAATTGAGAGATTTGCTGGGTATAGTAGCCTGGGCTGGCATTTGTGTTCTCTTAGGGTCTGTGTGACATCTGTCCAGCATCTTTTGGCTTTTAGAGTTTCTGGTGAGAAGTCTGGTATAATTCTGATAGGTCTGCCTTTGTATGTTACTTGGCCTTTTCCCCTTACTGCATTTAATATTCTTTCTTTGTTTTGTGCACATTATCCTTAGGTTTGGTCTTCTCGTTGTGTCCTGGATTTCCTGGATATTTTGTGTTAAGAACTATTTGCATTTTGTGTTTTCTCTGAGAGTTGTGTCAATATTTTCTATGGTTCTTCTGCACATGAGATTCTCTCTTCTATCTCTTGTATTCTGTTGGTGATGCTTGTGTCTATGACTCCTGATTTCTTTCCTAGGTTTTCTATCTCCAGCATAGTCTCCCTTTATGATTTCTTTATTGTTTCTACTTCCATTTTTATGTCCTGGATGGTTTTGTTCAATTCCTTCACCTGTGTGGGGAGCAGAACTCAAGATGGTGCCTGCCTGGGTGCCAGACACCCCTGGCGTGTTGACTCACCATTTCAGGAAGTCTAGGTGGCACGTAGGCTAGGCTTTATTGCGCATGCATTCTGCTTGTTCATCGTTACATAAGATCGGGCCATGTGATGTATGTGCTCAGCACCAATTGAGAATGACCGCGTGGCAGGTTCTGATTGGAGAGGACACAGAGATTTAAGGGCTGGGAGCTAGAGCTGGGGAGGTGGGGCTTTTTGCGGTACTTCAAAGTTCCTGAATAAACCGTGTTGGAAAGAAGATCCCGTGTCCATTGTCTTCTTTCTGCTGGTTGGTTCAGGAGGCAACACGCCTGTTTGGTTGTGTTCTCTTATAATTCTTTAAGGGGTTTTTGTGCTTCCTCTTTAAGGGCTGCTACCTGTTTACCTATGTTCTTATCAAATTCTTTGAGAGTGTTATTTATGTTCTTCTTAAAGTCCTCTATCATCATCATTAGAAGTGATTTTAAATCTGAATCTTGCTTTCCTAGTGATATTGGGAATCCAGGACTTTCTAGTGTGGGAGAACTATGTTCTAAGGATGCCAAGTACTGTGGGTTGCTGATGCTTATGTTCTTGTGCTTGCCTTTCGCCATCTGGATCTCCTTGACACTACCTGCCCTGTCTCTGACTGGAGCCTGTCTTTCCTATTATTTTGGTTGTATCAGAACTGTGTGGGGTGGGTGTTACTACTTGGGTTAGAGCTGGGGCCCAAGATCTGCTCAGTGCTCAGGTGCAGACAGGAAGGATTCAGTGCTTCAGGCCAGGAGTGACTTCCTGGGTCCTAGTGGGTCTCAGTCACTCCCTGTTTAAGGTGGGTGTTGCTGTCTCCTTACCTAAGATGCTGCCTGGGCTAAGAGCTTCTGAGAGGCCCACTTCCTCTGGGTTCTGTGAGATTTGGGGCAGAGCTGCCGCCCGGGATCTGCTCCAAAATGATCATTTACATTTACAATTTAGAAGACCAACTTTTTTTTATAACAATAAACTGTGATTAATAAAATCTATGCTATTCACTCATTAAAACACATTTGTTTTATGTCAAAACCTTAGGTAGAGACACTCAGTAGCTCTTTACTGTTAAGGAAGAAAGTTCAGTGATGGTTAGTGAATGGGGTAATCCATGTCACAAGTAACTGTGTGGGAACCTTTGAGGGAGGCATTTATTCAATGAAGGGATTGAGACAAGGGCCTGACATAATAAAGTACATGCAAAAGTGACCTGGACAAATTAAAAGGGGTCCTTCCAATGAGAGAGTACTGGGTTAAGTATGCCTAATACAACTAAGTTATCTGGTATATAAAAGAAAAGGTAGGAAAGGGAGCTAGAGGGGACAGTAGTATTCTGGGCCAAATGATTACATGCAGAAGTCAGGAATCAAATTGTTCAAAAGTTTTAAGTTCTTATTCTAACACTTAATAGCTGCCTAAAACCTTCTGATTCTTCACCTGAAGCCTTTGCTTTCCAGTGTATAAAATGGGTGTATTCTTGGGGCAGGGGCATTTAACAGTTTGTGTGTGTGTGTGTGTGTGTGAGAGAGAGAGAGAGAGAGAGAGAGAGAGAGAGAGAGAGAGACAGAGAGAGAGAAAGAGAGAGAGAATTATGTGAAATAATCTATATAGAATGTGTTTAAGTGCCTGATTAAAAAAAATAAAGCCCTCAGTAATACCAGTTATTGCCATTGCTATGACAGAGGGTGAGTGGTGGTGGTTTTGGTTCACTCCATCAGGTTTATGCCAGGAAGTGCCTTATCACAAGGGTTTGCCAAGTTGAGAAAGAGAAGGGGCCTGTCAAGTCAGACTTAATGTCAGACGCAAAGGAATAGGTGAGCAATTTGTGGTGACCAAGTAATGATGAGGTTTCTATGGTAAATACTCAGGAAGGTATTACAGGAAATGACCCTGCATCATAAGCCCTGTGATGCTTCTAAGTAGGTGATCAGATGGTTAGACTCCAGACACAGGAGGAAGATCTCCTTGACGTTTGGTGAGACTGATATTGAGAGTAGGAGAAGTTGGAAAGGGGTACCATTCACATGCTATATTACTAACTTAGTACTACCATAGCAACTTCATAGTTGAGCTTAGAAGAGGAAGGCAAGAGGCACATGTGCACTGATACAAGGTGCTTAAGAGGGAGAACTGAGAATGGTGCTGAGTTATCAAGGTTTATCTGCAGTGTCACCAACACAAGCTGGATTGTGCTGTGGTAGCAGAGAAACAGTAGAAACATTTGTAAATTGACATCACAAGTGTGGAGAAACCTTGCTGCTAAGGTCAAAGTCTGACCTTACCCGAAAGCCCAAAGTTCAGTGCAAAATGGCAGACTTCCTTTGTCAGCAGGGTTTCTCCTTCTCTGACCTTGTCTGGGGAGCTCAGAAATTCCCACACCCTCTACCTGTGGAATGTCAAGTAGCCTTGGTGAGATTACAGGTTCAGCTTCCATTCTCCTGATAAGGACTCTTACAGCAAGTACTGGAGATTCCTGAAATGCCTCCCTACACCAATGAGACCTGAGCCTTCAGCCCACGGCCTTTGCCCACCCTGGACATCCCTACCCTCATTCCCAAAACTATATGACCCTCGATTCACCCCAAATAAAATTGATCTGTCTCCTCAACACTGATCTCAGAATGTCTTCATTTCCGTTACTACTTACAGGCTGTCCTAAACCCTGTTGTTCAACTTTGCTGGCCAGACAGAAGGGAGACCCATACACTGGGTTATGTGATGGACTCGATGCAAATTCCAAAGCATATGATGTGTCTCTCCTATGCAGCTCTTCTCTATGCAGTTTCCAAAGGAACCACATCTCTTCTGGCTGGTGGCTCCACCATTCCAGCTGTAGTTGCTGATGGAGGCAGGATAAGGAAATCACCAACTCCCTCTACTACCTGTAGTAGGGCAGTCTATGTGTCTTAGGGTTGTTCTACTCCATTTAATTTAAAAAATAAACACAGAGTAAGCAGTAGACAGATAAATATGCCCACAAAGAAGGAAAAATGCAACAAGTACCTAAAGATTAAAGTATGATTTTAAGGAAACTATCAAAAAAAGAAAAGAAAATATCAGCTGTTGAGAAGTCGCCTTTTAAATATAGGTTTTGAAGTTTCTTAGCTTATTTTTTCTTCTTTCTAAATTAGTGATGTTTGATGGTTGTAAAAATGTCTTTAGTATTTCTATAGCTAGTAATGGCTCTTTTCTACCCACTGACTTGCTGGGATTTCTCTATATAAATTTCAAAGTCTTCTCCCTCTGGGAAGATTGCTCCTGGTTTCTTGAGTGTCAGGGAGGATTTTTGCTTGTTAGCTCTCAGCTTTAGAGGACTTAGTACTCTGAATTTTGTATTGCTCATCTCTTGGGTAATAGATAGAGAAGCAATATTCAAAGATCATATAGTATAGAAATCATTTGGCAATTGAGTAAAAGTTTATTAATTTAGAATACATAAGAGAACAGCAAATCTGTCTTAATGAATAGCTGTAACACAGAAGCTTCCAGCTGAAATGCAGTTTTAATGTCTCACAGACAGTGCTTATAATAAACTAAGCCACAAACAGATGATATATAAAATCATGTAAGTTAATGAAAATATGTCTTTAATGTACTATACTATTGCACCAAAATATATCTTTCAGTAACTTCTGAAGTACATTAAAAGGACCATAACGTTTATGCACTTTTAGTTTAAAATAGCTACTGCTAACATGTACAAACAAAGAAACGATTTCATTATTTTTGCTAGATTGGAATCACATGATTCTCATTAGAAGGTCACAAACAACAAGGAAATAGGCTTACACTATTGGACCAGCTTTTTGGCTACACAAAATATATTAAGTCGTGATTCACTTTGAGAAATTACTGGATACCCCTTTTCATATTAAAATGACTTTGAAATATAAAGAAATATTATTTATTAAAATGGACAGCTAAGCTGAGACTACAGGATACAGCACAGGCAACTCATTGCACCATTCTGGAGTCCACCGCTGGTGATTAGTGTTGGAGAGGTCCATGGATTGCTAGCTGTACGTGTGAAGCTTGAATAGTTACTATTTCTCAACCTCTATTTCCTTAACACTGTACACACATTGCATACCACTGTAACTGTGAATGCTCTCTTGGTGAGCTTCAGAAGAAATATTGCTGTCTACAGTCTACCAGGCATATCATTTAAAAACACTATACAATTTTTATTCTTTCCTATGAACTATAGGGGCTTGGTTTCTTCTATAAGTCTTTGTTTTCCTGTGTAAACATCATAGCGTAATGTCAGCAGGTGAAAATTGAGCATAGTGTATACCTTAGATTTTCTATTTCTGCAGCTACACCGTCACCAGAAAGCAAGCTGGGGAGGAAAGGGTTTATTTGGCTTCAATTTCCACATAGTCCATCATAGGATGAAGTCAGGACAGAAACTCAAGTAATACCAGAACCTGGAGGCAGGAGCTGATGCAGAGACCATGGGGAAGTGCTGTCAATTGGCTTGCATCCCCTGTCTTGCTCAGCCTGTTCTTTATAAAACCCAGGACCTCCAGCCCAGGAATGGCACCACTCATAATGGGCTGGGCCCTCCCCTACTGATCACTAATTGAGAAAATGCTCTACAGATGGGGAATCTCACGGGGGCATTTCCTCAACTGAGGTCTCTTTCTCTGTGATGATTCCACCTGTGTCAAGCTGACATCCAAATCCAGCCAGTAGAGTGTAATTCTTCTAGGATATTAAACATTCTATACATCGCAAGTGCTGTGAACTGTTAAGACCAGACCCATGAAACTGAAAGCTTCTGTTGCTTTAACTAAAAAAAAAAAAAAAAAAAAAAAAAAAAAGAAAGAAAGAAAAGAAAAAAGAAAAAAAGAAAAAAGCAACTTCATTTGGCTTAATCTAATACTTCAACAAAAGTCATGAATTTGTTGTCTTCTGCACAGGATTCAGGTCAGCACGCTAACTTGAAATCCCCAAAGGTAGAGACAAAGTGAATTTCTATCCATTATTTTAATGGGACCGACAGCAATGCTGCCTCTGTAGTTCACCAAGGCAGGATCCAAATTACAGCCGTAAATGGTGTACAGCATTAAGGAAACAAGGATGAAAGCGTAGCAATCTTTCACACTTCATATTTGCTCCTGCTAACCCACTGACCTCCCTAACATTAATACTGAGTTTAGGTAGGAGGGACTCTGTCAGGCAGGCTCACTCCTCTGCTCCACAAAAGCAAGGGAGTGTTAATCAGCTGTGGGCGGGGTGGGTCTCAGGGCAAGCCTCCGATGGCCAGTCAGAGCTCATCTAGAAAGAAAGCCCAGGCAGTTCCAGCCGGATTCCTTTTAATGTCACAGTTCATTTGCAGAGCCATAACTGGAATCAAGAATTAAAAAGCCTTGTATAAAAGTCAGTAACATTAAACCTTTAAGACTCATGTTTCATGTGTCATAAAAAGTCTATGAAAGGATTTTATATTCTGTACAGTGTTTTAGCACTTTCAATCACTTTTTTTTTTCAACATAACTTTTGTGAACACTTTTATAGCCTCTAAATGAAAAACTAAACTATGTGTCATTCAAAAAAAAAAAAAACGTTTTATGGATCACAGAATTTAATAAAAGTTCTGCACCATAACAAGTGCCTGATAAACCTTTATTAAAATTCATTAAAAATATTGAAAAATATTTTAACAGAAATTAGACCTCACGTTTGGTAAACAGACAAATCAGTCTTCAAAGAAGTGTACTTATTTATCACGTATGCAGATTCTGTAGAGGTGAAGAAAAGGAATAAATCTGCAGCTCAACGCTAGCAAAGTATTTCTTGGTGTTTGATGAGACTAATCCGCTTAATTTCTTCTAGTTTTCAAAAATCTTTAATAACTATGAAATACATAGTAGAGTTCATGTAAATGTAAAAAAGTATAGAAAATATTTTTGAAAATATATAATATGTGAATTAGTGTTTCCTTATATTATAGCTCACTAGAGTAACTGTCCTACTGCAGTTCTTAGGGTCTGGAAAGCAGGGAAGGATTTTTCTAACACGATTAGGAATTCAGTCTCCTAACTATATTTTATTTATACATTTATAGCGCAAGATATATTTAAAGGTTGCAAAACATTGATAAATCAGTGAGAGATCAAGTAAGCACATATGTTTAAACATACCCCTACATTGATTTAATTTCAGGCATGTAGTTATTAGTAAATGTACACACATAAGAGAAAATTTTGTAGTTTTGGGGTCTGGGTTATTTGTTATTTTTGCAATCGCAATGTTTTCAAGGTGTGTGCCTGAGTGGTCTATAGATCTGAACGCCTCTAAGTGGTAGATAACCTTAGATTTCATCTATACTAGTTCCACAAATAACCATGGATTTCTAGCTCAGCTTCTGCCAATACAGCAAACACGCACTTCAGAACACAGCTCTCTGCTGTGGATCTGTTTATGGGGCCCTTCATTCTAGACAGAAACATGTCTAGTTAAGATTCCTATGACTAAACCCTTACTCAATGAAAGACTTGGAGTGTCTTGGCTAAGATTTTAGTTAATTGATGGTAGATGAATCATCACATTTTTGTAGATGTGAGATAATTATTCCTGGGCTCTGGACAAGACTAAAGACTTCTGTTAATAACAGGTATTCATAATTTCTTTGTTTTATTAAATGCAATCTAGCTTACATTAATAGTTCTCCCAGTGGTTTTTAGCACACTCTCATAGCATCTTTTTAATAGCAATGGGGCATATGTCAGGGAAGAAAAGACTGAGAAAAGGGGGGAAATAGAGTGATTCATCTAGTTTATTTGTTTAAGAAGATGAAATAAGTTTTCAATGGATTATTTGTGGAGAAAACACTCAAAGTTCACAATGATTTCAGGTAGCATAAACCTAACCTATTTCTGCAATATGTGCAAAGCAACTGTGCTAATGTCTGTTGTCTTGACAGCAGCCATAATTTATGCTTGTAATTATACTTTTTTTTTTTCAGCTGTAAACTCATATTGTTTCCTTACAGTCATGAAGTCACTGTGCAGCGATGTCATTGTCACAAACTGATGGGACATAATGAGGACATGATTGGAAAAAAAATCCTGGGCAGAGAAACATAGTATATTTAAAGGAGATCAGGAGAAAGTCTGAACAATAATATATAGACATATAAAGATAAAATACATGCACAATTAAAAGTTTATTCATACTATGTTATTTTCTGCTTTTATTTTTTTTTCTGTTGAGATCATGAGTCCAAGGCCAGGCCTTGAGCTACCAAAGGTGGCCTCATCTCATTTTAAAACACCTCTAGAAAAGGAGATTGCATGAGCTTTCTCGGTAAAGCATTACATATCAGTGAGATTTTTCTACTCACGCTGCATTTTCTCTTTTTCTGCTTTCCTTTTCCTTGAGTTGCTCAGCTACTTCTGCCACCTATTTTAAAGAGTTTATTTCATTCATTTTTTTTTTTTTTTATGTTCATGGGGGTTTTGCCTGGATGAATTTGTTTGTGTACTGTGTGAGTACAGAGGTCACGGAGGCCAGAGGAAGATACCAGATACAGTTACAGATGGTTGTTAGTGGCCATATAGGTGCTGGAAACTGAACCTGGATCCTCTGGAAGAACAGCCAGTGCTTTTAACTCCTGAGCCATCTCTCTTGCCCCATGCCATCTACTCTGTGTTGCTCTGAATCTCTATAATTCCACTCTATGGTGGTTTGAATAGGTTTGACCTCCATAGTCTCATGCTTGGCCCATAAGGATTGGCAGTGTTAGGAAGTGTGGCCTTGTTGGAGTAGGTATATCCTTGTTGGAGGAAGTGTGTCACAGGGTCCTGGCTTTAGAGTCTTGTAAGCTCAAGTCTGGCCAGTGTGTCACAGTCTGTCCTTGCTGCCTGCAGATCAAGTTGTAGAATGCTCAGCTGCCTCTCCAACACCGTGTATGGCTGCACACTGCCATGTTTCCCACCATGACGATAAAGCACTATAAGCCTCTAAAACTGTGAGCCAGGCCCTGTTAAATGTTATCCTTCATAAGAGTTGTAGTGGCCATGGTGTCACTTCACAGCAATAAAATTAAGACACACTCCAGTTTGTTTTTCACACTACAGGAAAGATCTTCTTCCTCCTTCTCTTCTACTACTTTTTAATTTTTTAAAAAACATGTATTCATTTTTTAAAATGTATGTTTGCTCTGTCTACATCTATACCTGCATGCCAGAAGAGGGCATCAGATCCCTTACAGATGGTTGGAAGCTACCGTGTGGTTACTGGGAATTGAACTCAGGACCCCTGGAAGAGTAGCCAGTGTTCTTAACTGCTTAGCCGTCTCATCAGACAGGAGACAAGGAAAGGTCTTTGTAAAATGTAACTCACACCATTCTTTCTATTGCTTAAAAATTTCCAAAAGTTTCATCTCCCCTTCAGAAAAAGATTACATAACTCTACTTGACACAAATTTTCTTATAATCTGGCTACTACATGTGTATGTTTTCTGGAAAATTCATTTTAGCTTTTTAAATTTTTCATTATATAAATAATAACAGCTGTCCTATGCTACCATGTGACAGACATTATGCTACGGAATTTTACAATTTTATGACTTTACTATGTTTATTAATCCTGCCCCCCCCCAGGAGGCAGTGTTGATCTCTAGTACCATTTTTCTTAGAAAGATGCCTTATCTTTCTCTGCCAAGAACCAGGAAGAAAACACTGAGCAAAACAAAAACAACAAAAATCCTGTAGTGCTGGAACTTGCATTTCCCTTTTGTTCCCAAACAGATTTGATAGTTATTGATCTGCATGGATTCTTTGAGTGGAAAGATACAAAATAAGAACCAAACCAAGCACAACTTATATTTTTGTTTGCAAACCTAGCTCTCAGTGGTTGAGCCAGGATGAAGTGCAGCTCTCTTCAACTGATGGCATCTGCCTGGGGAGCACGTCGGGAAGGACTCAGTTTTCTTTAATGGGCCGGCTGGCCACTGAGAGTTTGGCCATGCTCTAGGGAGAATATGGGCAACATGAATTGTACTCTTTTTAAAAATTCTTCTTCTTTTGTGGGGTGGGCTGGATATAAGAGTGGAGGGGGGAGTGGACCTTGGAGGACTGGGAAGTGTGTGAGGAGGGTGCATGATGTGAAATTCCAAATAATCAATAAGAATATTACACTGGGAAAAAAAAAAGCTAGTGATGCAGGGACTGCACAGGGTGGGTTGCAGGGGGATGGAGGAAAGGCTCCTTGGAATCCATTTAACCAGTTTCAAAAAGGCTTAATCTTTTTGAATGGCGATGGCATATACCTTTAATACCAGCACTTGGGAGGCAGGAGCAGGCAGATCTCTGTGAATTCAAGGTCAAACTGGTCTATAGAGCAAGTTCAAGGACATCCAGGACTACTCACTGAAACCCTGTTTCCAAAAACAAAAAACCAACCAACCAACCAACCAACCAACCAACCAACCAACAAATCAGCAACAAAGAAGAGAAAGGGAAAAGCAAAAGACTCAATCTGAAAAGGCTTACGAAGTTAGAGAACTGCGATTCGCACTTGAACTTCACCCTTCATGAGTACTCCATCCTCAAGCTGCGTGTGATTGCATGTAGTTGCCCAGATGCCAGCAGGGTTCTCTCTGGGTGCTCGCCATGCCTTTGCTCTACACTATGCTTCTGGACATCATTACAGGCACCACAGAGTACCGTGTTACTAGTTTCCTCTGTATATGAATCTGACCCTAAATCCTTGTTAAACCCATATACAAACTATTCTCAAGATTCTCTGTCTGCCAGTTTCCTAATGTCCTGGACCTACCGTCTGGTGCCCATGGCCATAACTTGAATATTTTTTTCGGCATTCATTTATGTTCCTCCTGCCACCACTGCCTGGACGAAATGAGTATTCTCTGGATGTACCCAAGCAGAAAACCCTACAGGTCTAAAGGTGGGTGGGTGGACAGGAGGGCGGGGAATTCTTATCTCACCATGAAAGCAGCTGTCCTGTCTCTACTTTGAACATGCGGCCTTTGTTTTCTATTGAGCAGGGCTGGTGCCATAGAGGGGAACAGAATCCCTTTAACAATGCTTTCGCTTTTGAAAATTGTTCTTAATGTTTTTAACTGCTCAGTGGTGGCACACACCTTTAATTGCAGCACTTGGGAGGCAGAGGCAGGCAGATTTCTGTGAGTTCGAGGCCAGGGTGATCTACATATGGAGTTCCAGCACAGCCAGGGCTACACAGAGAAATCCTGTCTGAAAAACCGAAATGGAACCAAACCAAACAACCAATCAAATAACAACAACAGTAATGAATCAAACCAACCCAAAACAAACATATAAAAAATACCCAAACCAAAGCAACAACGACAACAAAATTAAAAATTGTTCTTGATTTTTAAAAACGTACTCCACAGTGTATTCAGCTTAGTTCACACTTGCCATCCCCATGCCTCAGCCTCCTGAGAAACTTGGATTATATTTCTGTAGCAGCACAACCACATATGAAGGCAAGTACTCCAGCTTCATCCTGTCGTACAGGATCAGGGATCGGATGTCGAGCCCTTCCTGGCCTTTGTAATGCTCCCTTACCATCACCTCCCTTGGCCAAGCCTGTCATCGACTCTGAGGAGTCCCTCCAGTCTGTCCTCCAGGCCACCTGTTTGCCTATTGATCACCGATGCCCAGATGTGTTCAGATGCCTATGCTGAGCTGTCACCGCAGCCCTCTGCCCTCTTGACCTTGTTTTCCCAATAGACTGTGAACTCACTCTCCTGGGCCCCACACGCTCCTGTGTCTGTCTGCCTTAGTCTCTTCCTCATAAAGTATCCCCCTTATGATAGTAAATTTTATTATTTGGAGACTTGGCTTGACCAAGCTGTTTGGTCAACACCAGTCCAAGAGCTGCTCGGAAGATAGTTTTAGATGTGCTAAACATTTAAAACAGTGGACTTTGAGTCTGCGAATTAAATGCAAGACTGTACTGCATCATGTGGTGGGCCTTGTTCAATCATTTGTAAGCCTTAAGCAAAACCACTGAGCTTCCCCAAGAATGAGAGGCTTTTGAGCCTAAAGCACTCTTTCCTGGGTCTACAACCTGAAGCTCTACGTTGCAGGATTCAGTGCTGGCAGTCTCCACAACTGTGTGTGTGAGTCAACTACTTAAACTAGGTTTATCCAACTGAGCACACACACACACACACACACACACACACACACACACACACACACACTTTATTGTTTCCCTCTTCCTTTGGAGAACCCAATGCATACATCAGACTCTTTTCCATCACCCACCTTTTCCATATAATCTGAACGATAAGGATTCACCCTCCTACGTCTCGTCCATCTTTCTTCTCTCCCACTTTCCTCTTAGCTACTTTCTAGCCCCACAGAAATCTTCACACTAGCAATTTACCCCGAGAAAACAAATTCCCCTCCCACAGACCGAGAGCATTCTTCCTGTAAGAAGATAGCCTAAGAATTGGTTGTAAGGAGTCATTCGGCTCTTCCCTTAGGGGACCCGAGAGGACATGGATCTGGATAGTCTTCAGTGTGGGGAGTGTTGGAGCTGCTTGAGCTTCCGTTTGTGCTTCCGTTTCCTTGTGGGTGAAAGGGGAGAGGAATCCTTTATAGCTCAGAACTGTGGTGAGAACTGGGTGGGCTTTTGGTTTAAAGGCTTGTAGAACACTGGCTAAAGTGTAATAGGTGCTAAAAACAAATGTTTGTGACACAACTATTAATCTTATAGCTTCCATTCTAAGCTATTTATCCTTAGCTGAAGACTAAACCAAATCTGGTAATAAACCATTCATTTTACTGTGCATTCTTCAACCACTAGAAAAAGTGAAATGTACATTTGCTTTGCTCTCATTTATTATATCTATCATGTATTTTTATATTCAGTAGAGTTGAGAAATACAAGGGGGAAAGTAAAGTATCTGTAACACACATCAACTATCTACAAACATTTTCTGTAACGGGCTAGAAGTTGATATTTGACTTTGTAAGCCATTCGGTCTCTGTTGCACTCAACCCCGTGGTGATGGTGAAGCAGCTACACAAATGGATGTGACTGTAGCTCAATAAAACTTTGAGCAAGTTTTTAACCGACACATAGTACTCGCTCCTCTTTCTGTGGCACAGTGAGGCGTTTGATACATGTGCATGTTATAGAACAGCTAAATTAGAATAGTGAGCACATCCATCGCCTGAGTCTTTATTATTCCTTTGTCATGAAAATAGAAAATCTATTTTCTAGTTATGTTAACTACATTCGGTAGAGCACCAGATTGTGTTTCTTCTAACTGTAATTTTGTGCTGGAATATCTTTATCAAACGCCTTCTACCACAGTCTCTGGTAACTACTACTTGATTCTTACCTTCTGTGTTATCAGCTTATTTTAGATTCCACAAATGAGTTCAGTCATGTATCACTTCGTTTTCTGTTTGGATTTTTCTTTCATTTTTTTTCACTTTACATTATGAGAATCACATAATTTCATTTTTAAATTTTTTTTTTCATTTTTGATACATGCTATATATGTATGCATACATGCGTTTTGCATGTGTTTGTCTCTGTACTGTATGTGTGTATGTATGCACATATGTGTACACACATGTGTGCATGTGTGTATGCACGGTTGTGTATGCATGTTTGAGTGTGTTTGGGTGTATGCAGGTGTGTGTGTGTGATATAAGGAATCATCTTCATCAGTCTTCTACCTTATTCACTGAGGCAGGGTCTCCCAATCAATCCCAGAGCTTGTGTATATGGCAATTCCCTCTAGTCAGCTTGTTCTGTGAGACCCTGACTCTATTTGAAGCTAGAAATGCAAGGGAGTCATCATGCCTATGCAGCATTTATGTATGTTTCTGGGGATCTGACCTCAAGTTCTCATCCTGGCAGTGCAAGTACTTGAGCCACTGAACCACTTCCCAGTCTAGCTTCATGGCTGGTACTCCTCCATGGGCTTATGCCATATTTCATCTCTTAATCTGTTGGAGGACATTTAAGTCCATCCCATATCTTGGTAACTGTGAATACTGGTGTAACAAATAGAGAATGCATATATATTTTTGACATACTGATTTTACTTCTTTCTTAGTGGGGGTGTTGCTGGATCATATGATATTTCTATCCTTTTGTAGGTGGTTCTCCAAACTGTTGTTCACGACTGCTGGGCTAACTTACATGTCTGTCAAGGTTATTTTTTGTCCACCCCCATTAGAACTTGCTATCATTGTTTATATATATATATATATATATATATATATATATATATATATGAAGCATTTTAACTGGAGCAAGGAGGTTGGTGATATCGTTTTATACTACACTTCTCTCATGACAGATTAGTGATGCTGACCACGTTTTCCACATATGTGTTGATCAGTTACATGCCTTCTTGGTGATAGCTATTGCTAACATATATTTTACTTTTTCTTGATAAATTGTTTTTGTATTTCTATTTGATCCCACAGTGTATTAGTTTCTTTTCTGTTGCTCATTAAAATACTCACACAAAAGCAACTTCAGAGCTGAAGAGTTTATTTAGGCTTTGTTTAATGAGAGAACGAATGGGTAATACTGCACAGTAGTTTCCAAAGAAGCGAGGAACTCTACACTGGAGGGGGTTGTGTTCCCCTTAACAGTCCCATGATGTTACAGTTCATCATGAAAAAGAATGCAAGCAGGAGCCAGCAACAGCTCCCCCTACAGGCAGGAAGTAAAAGAACAGCCAATGGACCAGCCTATGGGGTCTCAAAGCCTGCCCCCAATGACGTACCTCCTGCAGCAAGCCTCCATTGCCTAATGGTTTCATAACCTTCCCAGACAGGAACACCATCTGGGGATCAAGTGCTCAAACACACAAGTCTGAGAGGGACATTTCATATTCTAACCCCACCATCTAGGAAAGAGAAAGACATCAATATGATTTTTTTTCAGAGAATGGCTGGAGCTGGGCAAGGATGGAGAAAGACAGGCCACACTCATGGGCTGTCACTGCGGGCCGAGAGCCTTCTTCCCAGAGGGAGGTACAAATTAAGCACTAAATAAATCGTGTTTTTTTTTTTTTTTCCCAAGAGAATGGATGGGTCACACTACCACAGAACTTTCATACTACACAAGTAGTTTCCAAACACGTGAAATAATCTACACCGGAGGAGGGGGGCACGTGTCCCTGTTTTTACTGCACTCCAAGCTATTGTGTGCTTTGGTCTGAAACATGTTTTCTGGATTATTTCTATTTCCTTCCTTTGGTTACTATCCATTGTGTTTCTCTGTCCTGTGACTATTCTGAACAAGTTAACTAGAACACTCGAATGTTCATTGTCTACGTCCTTACTTCCTTAGGTTTGTCTAGTGAGTTCTCTGTTGATTGGATTGGTTAGGTTCAAGCTAAACACAGGTGTTTAGCTTCCTTGGGGGAGGGAGATAGATTCATAGAAACACACTGCTGCCAGCTTAAGAAGTCTATTTCAGGTTTGGCTATAGAGGTTAGGAATATTCTGGGACCAAGGGATTTTGGAAAATGTCCAGAATCATCCTGGACAATAACCCTACTTCACTTTGTGACTAGTGACAGATGCCACACGGATGTGCTAATAATTCGAAAATGTTGGAAAAACAAAAACTGGTGTTTAAGTGATCACAACCTTTGCTAAATATGCTCGGATTTAAAACTCGAATATTATTTAAATGAACAATTATGTGACTATTTCCTCAAATACAGCTTACATTCTCAATAGAAAATGCTTTGCCAAACAAAAAACTTACATATAATCATTATGTACAGTGATATTTTAAAGACAAACCTTCATTAGTATTAAAAACAATAGAGACACCTCCACCAGCCCCTGGGCCACACTGTAAAGTCTAAAGGCTAACATCCATTTCACTTGTGTCTGAAGTTAACACAACGCACCGTTAGAGGATAGGGATGCACTGGTAGACACTAATGAGAGCTAATATTAATGTGGGTTTCATTTTTAAAAAATCCCTATAGTCTGTTTTATTTGTAGGTAAATCTCTTTCCCTTCTGTTGGTAATAGGCACTTCTTATAATAGAGACTTGTAATTGAAGCTTACAAATAGCAGGGTAAAAGAAATAAATATCTTTTTTTAATAGCAACTATCAAATTTCTACAACTCAGATGGCTGTATTTTTTTTTTAAATATCCCACTTACTCATTCAAGCTGAGATGAGCTATCATTCCTGTTGAATTTTTTTTCCTACAGAGAATCAAATCTCTTTACCTATAAATTCAACATTATCTTTTAACTCACTAAAGTCATTTTATCTTATATCCTAGAATATTAATTATTTTTATCTTCTTTACAAAAATGTATTGGGGATGATTTTAGTAAGCCCTTGCTTGTCTTTCTTTGTTTAAACACAAAAATATCATGTAGAAAGCTATTTCTAATCTGACTTACTTTTAAAGTGCCCTGTACATATGCCAGTTTTCCTGCATGTTTTGACAAATGACACATTTCCTTTGGTGCTTCCGTGTGGGTAACAGTGTGTGAGGATGTGGTGCTGGAAAAATTTATTACAGTTATTTTGTAGTTGATATTAAAAAATGTGATGTATTATACCAGGTGTCTGACCTTTAAAGATCTTAGGACCTAATTCATTACAACATAAAATTTACATATTATTCAACTTTGCTGCAGAGCTCTTATGAACAAGTCATGGTGTGTGTGTGTGTGTGTGTGTGTGTGTGGACAGAGAAGAAAAAGGCTAAGTTCAGGCAAGGGATAAGGTCGAGTCTCTGAGTCTGCATGTGTGTGGGGCTTCTGTGGCTTAGAGTACGGGAGTGGTGTAATTGTTTAAGTAAACATGTGAACATGTCCTGGATTCATGAGGTACCCCCTTTCAGAGATTCTCATTACCCCTAGTAAAGGATACTGAAAAGCACATCTAAGAGAGAAAGAATAACCGTGAGGTCCCACAGAGTAGCTTTAAGAAACTGAGCCTGATATAGCCAACAAAACAATATACAATGAATTTTCATACCTAATTTAAACATCTAAGATAAGAAGTTAAAATTAAAACTTGTTATGAAATAAAAACCCCCGGTTAAACAAATAAATGCATTTGAAATTGTGCATATATAACAGTTTTTTTTTTAAAGGAATGAAATTTTAAATCATATCACAGCAAGTTAGATCTGAACACTAAGGTTAGGTGGAAATTGGATTATGCTATTTAAATTCTCTTTATTATTTTTAATATTTCCTTTTCAATAAATACTGGGACATCACTTTATCACAATATACTCTTATGCTATTTGTGTTTCCAATCAAGTATCTATTAAGTTGAAAGCCTAACTGTTAATAAATGCATGAACAATATCCTATAGGATAACAGTAGAAGTGCTCATGTGTAAACTTTGGTTCTTATAGTACCTAGTTCTCGAGGCTCCCAAACCTTGATTGATAATTATTTTTCCCGGAGGAAGCTCCAGTATTATGGCAGAAAAATAACTTCAAATCTTTCTTTCTATAGAGACTATAAAATAATTTGCGCTAATCCAGATGGGCTATTCATGTCCATAGACTCCAAACACTGTTTAAAGATTCAGTTTGCTATCACAGATAATGTTTCCGTATTCTGCAGTTTAATTAGTGAGGAGGAAGTCTTTCATCTCGGATGCTGATTTTTTTTTTCGAAATTACTTTGCTGGAAGGTATAGAAATATGGTTAAGATTTCCTTTCTGGATATGTGCTAATTTTTAGCGAGAGGGTGGAGGCCATCGAAACAAGACAAAATGTAAAAAGCCATTAATTATCCTCTGAGTGAGTTGCTTTTGGCAAATCCGAGCCAATCACGGGCCTTAAACGGCAAGGTGAGAAGTGGTGTGTGTTCACAGTAGAGGGAGCTGTCTTCTAGTTCTAGTGCTAGCGAAAATAGAAGGTCACTCAGTCTATTGATAAATCACACTGCCGTGATTCCTAACTGACAGCTCAAACTAACATCAAGCTGGATGAGGGAGAACAAAAGGCCATCAAGCGGCCATTTTCTTGACACTTTTATTCAATCACCGGCAGATTGCTTACGACAGCAATAGCAGCTGTTTTGTCTTCATCTTTCCACATTTGATAAAAGGTGTCAACTCAAATTTTTGTAAATAATTCACTTACCCCTACTGCACACACCAGCACTGTTCAGCATATGTATTCCGTGGGAGCCGATCACCGAGGCGGGTCAGAGCTCAGTGTATCAGCTGAAGGTCACCTGTGATCTTAAAAGACGCCCGATAAAGTTATAGCATCCTCCAAGGTCAGAGATAAGACTAAGCGTAGATATTTGTGATGGAAAACAAAAGGTTAGACAGTAAGGATAGCATATATGGAAATGCCTCCTTCCATCTAAGACTCATTTTCTTTGTTTACGAAATCTCAAACTTCCTAGCTCCTTGGTCAGTTATCAGTGTAGGGTATTTGTAAACCCCCGGGAGAGATTAAAAATCTAAATTGTTCTTTCAAAAGTTTGAAGAAAGCATTATTTGTAGCCTGCTATTCATCATGACTGCAGGGAGGCCAGAGCTACAATCCATTTCTATGTCCTTTTTAAAAGAATCATAAAAAGAGTGTCAAAAATTAATACAGTTAGAGAGAATTTCATTTATCTAGTTCATTTAAAATTCTACCCTGAAATGCATTTAGGCATGAGAGCTGAGGGAAAAAAATAGAGAAAGAAGGTGTTTTATATCATAAGAGGTTCGTTTGCTTTAAGGGCTTAGAGAAACTAATAGAGAAATCCTTGAATTATTGCAATAAGATACTCTATCTGCTGCTGGCAAGCAGCTAAAAGCACGGAGATTAAAAATGATACATCCTTCAATGCTAGCTTGTTTTTTAGGTTACATTACTCCCAGAATAAATCTAAACAACAAATCGTCACTGTTTGGTTTATTTTTTCTAATAGGAAAAGTCCGTGTGTTTTTGAGCTTCTGTCGGAGCGCCGCCGCAGGGGGATTTATTACCTGTAATTGATGCGCTCGGGCTCAAAGAGCACCTTTCTTACATTTTCTCCCATTCTTTCTACGTCAGAAGTAGGAGGCAATAACTCTTGCAATTTCATTGGAAGAGGTGTGGGAGGGTAAAATGACCCAGGATAAAGTACTGCTCTTGTTAGACAGGGCATTAAACACAGTTTCGAATCTAAATTAGTTACTCCAATCCCTGGTTAGAAATTAATTCTCACAAGGAAAATTGATATCTTCACAACTTAAATCTTTATAAACAGGCAGCAAACAGGGATTTAAGATAAAGTTTTAATCTTCTGTGTTTCAAAGCGTCGTCTGTTACCTTCTTGTGTTCCTTCCTGGTTGGCATATATTTGTTCCTTCTGACTTAGCACATGCAGTCGTATACTGTGGCTTGTCTTCTCATTTCTTTCCTTCTTAGCTAGGTTGCAGGATCACGTGAGTAGGGTGTACATCTAACCAATTTCGTAACTGTTATGTTCTGATAAAACATGTGAAACACTTGGATTCATTATCCATTTTTTTTTGTTTCACATGGTTACCTCCGAAATTCAGCAGAGGAGGAATGCGTGCCGAGGGCTCCTGAGGTAAGTGCACATAGGCAGGCCGAGTCCATACATGGGACTGTGCCGTGGAACCCAGTGCTTTTTTCTATTCCTTGTGTACCCTAAAGTTAGGCCTCACACAGATGGAGCCCAAGGCTGGCAGAGAGCAAGTATCCAATATATTGTTTACAAAAGAATACATGATGAGGACCTGTGCGTTTAGCTGAGAGACATGTGGAAGCCACTCAGACATTTTCTGTTTTTTAATGACAACAATTTGCAAAGTAGATCGATCAGAATAAATATGTGTCTGGTCAAGAAAAAAAAAAAAAAAAAAAAAAAAAAAAAAAAAAAAAAAAAAGCCATAGCGTTTGCTCTTGAGAAGCTTTCGTCTCGAGCGGGGTGGGGTGTGTGTGTGTCGTGTTTTTATGACAAACGGTCATTTTCTCAGCTGGAAGATGAGGAGAGTTGTTACAGCTTCATCTCCTCGGGCTGTTGTGCAGGAGGGAAGAGACCGTGGGGAAGGGTTTCATAAACTGAGACATGGCATGTTGTCCTGGGCTTCGTTGTCAAGGGAGAGGATGGTCCTGAGAGCTACGGGATTATAGAAGATGGAAGATTGTGGGAAATCCTAAGCAGGGTCGGGGGGGGGGGGGAGTGAAAGGCAGGAAGACATAAGCCTAAAGCCAGAGCTAAGAAAAAGGATAACAAAAAGGTTTGAAAAAAAGACCAATCTAGACTTACGTGAAGCACTGTGAATAGCTGAGGACAAGCATGCTTACGGAAGGGAGCAAAGGGTTAATGCCTTGGGAAGGTTCCGGATAGATAGAGGTGCCTGGGAGTCTTAGTACCTTGAGATAGAGCCAGACCGCAAATGCAAAAATACCCCGAGAGTGGTGGCTGCTTTCCTTTTAGCCAAATGTCTATGAGGAGCTCACAGAAGACTTTAAGGAACTAAGCAAATTCTTACAGGAATGTACACAAAAGACAGTTTAATGGTTGTTAGGAAAGGATTCTTCAAATATTGTACACCAACTACCAGAATGAGAATACCACTCGATTCTACTTGTCTCAAAGTCTAAATGATCTATTTACATTCAATGAATGAATGAATTCAATGAATCTGTTTATCCGATGAGGTAACAGAGAGAACCGTTAAATAATGCATCCTAACTCACAGCAGAGGGAAGTTGTAGGAACCGCTATTTATCCAGCCCCAGCCTGCCTGGAGAACTCAACTGCTAACTCTACCGTTATGTTAAGGTCCCTATGAATCATTAAATCCAAAGGCACATATGAATGTCATGACACGGCCTATGTTCACTTTGTGAAAACATCTCTGGTTTGTGTACCTCATCGTTATACACGACACTAAAATAACAGT
Organism: Arvicanthis niloticus; assembly: GCF_011762505.2. Taxonomy (NCBI): domain Eukaryota; kingdom Metazoa; phylum Chordata; class Mammalia; order Rodentia; family Muridae; genus Arvicanthis; species Arvicanthis niloticus. The sequence goes on from NC_047660.1 coordinate 23,509,968, forward strand.
CCATTTATAAAAGGAAGTGCTATCTGCCCTATAGAAGAAATGAAGAGGAACATACATGACCGGCTAATCGAATTATCTTCAATTATTCTGAATGGGTATAATTTATTTTCCATTTTTATTATCTGTATTTTATTTTCAAAAATCGGTTGGTGTGCTTGTGTGAATGTGTGTTTTGTGTATGTGCATGTATTCATGCGGGGGTGTGTGCACTTGTATGGGTGCATGCTTGTTGAGGCCGGTGGCTGATGTTGAGTATCTTCTTCTACCCATCTAATGATTTGAGATAAGGTCTTTCTCTGAACTTGGAGCTCACCAACTGGCTATAGAACTCTGTCGACCTATCTGTTTCTGCCCTGCAGTATTGATTATAGATATTTGCCACTACATCTGGCTTTTAATTGAGAAATGGAGATATCATATCAAGTTCCATACTTATGTGACAGGTACCTCACTGACTGAGATGTCCCAAGCCTACTGTTTACCTTTATTTTTTGTTTTATGTTTTTTTTTTTCAAATAGCCTGTTAAATTTTTATCCTAAGGAGGAATATTGGTTATCTTATGGGAAAAAAAAATTGTTGAAGAAAAGTTAAAAGGAAAGAATTCAGGAATGGGTAGAGAATTCTAGAATGGATGCTCTAATTTAGTATAATGAAATAATCAGAAGTCAGAAGCCACAATTTTGGGAAAAATGCTAAATTGATAGAAAAAAATTACACTATCATTCAAAGACTAATATCTACCAAAGTTAATCAGCCTGAGCACTCTAGGGTGTGTTATAGTGAATCTGAAATGTACGGACACTTTTTAAAATTTTTTATTTTATTTTATTTTTTATTACTTTTATTTTTTTTACAGTCCAGTCATTACCCCCTCCAGGTTTGCCCTCCTACAGTTCCACTTTTCATTCTTCCTGCTCCACTATCTCCAAGAGGATTCCCCCCCCCCAACCCCATCATACACTAGGTTGTCTCAGCACCCCTTCCCTTCCCTCCCCCAAAACAACAGAGGACTGCCTGGTTCTGGTGATGCAGTGGAACCATGAGTAGGTGGCCCCACCTGGTGGAAGCAGGCCTGAGGCCCTTTGAGAATTATTCCTGGCCCTGCATCCTGCTATGCTCTCTACTCCATGCTTGTCCATGATGTGAGCAGCCTCCCCCACAAGCTCTCAGTGCCAGGAATGAACTTCTATGTCCCCCTTTCCCTGTGACGGTGGAGTGAAGCCTGTGAGACCAGGAGCCCAGATAAACCTTTTCTCCCTTACTTAAGGTATTGTTTAGGTATTTTAGCCAGTGTTGAAAAGTAAGTCATCTAGAGTAACTTCTCAAGTTTTACATTCATCACTAGATGTTTTTTGTAAACCAAGCTGAGTAACTCTTTGGGCCATGCTTGTGAGGATACGAAGTTTAACGGAAAACTACAGTTTTTAATCTGTATAATTCTGTTGTGTTTGCACAGCACCTCATTTTTTGCTCTGTCAGATAAAAAGGCCTCATTTCCTGGGCATTTTACAATGACAAATTACATTATCTGTCAAGCAATTAGAATGACCAAAATGTAAAAACAGTACTTAAAAATGTTAAATTTTTTTGTTTCTAAAATTAGGAGAGATAAAGCCAGAAACAAAGGATTCTGATGAGCGTCACAAGAAAAGAAAACAATAAATTCTATAGTTTTAAAACAGACAAACCTAGAATTTCCTGGCATGTGACCTTGGCCAAATTACTTGAACTCACTGTTCTTGTGTGAACCAAGCCATAAAATGGCATTAAAAAGATGTCCTCTGAAAAATGCAGACATTATATCTGACGTGAGGTGCTCTGGGTAAATAAATTATGTCTTTCCTGGTCCAGGCTGGAACAAAAAGGTGAATACTGTTCTTTGCAAAAGATGCTTTCAAGGGTCATTCTGTTTCTCTCCCATAATTTTTCTTCTCTACCCATGTGGCCATTTCATATTTTATTGCTGAGTTCTTAGTAGATTGTGAAGCTAGCTATAATAATAATAATAAACACCAATATTTTTCTTCCAGCAGATAAGGGCACGGAAGGGCAGAACAAATTTTCTAGGTAGTAACTTCTATGGTATTTTTCTGTGTTAGGAAACTAACAGCCCTCAGGTGTGGCAAGGCCATTGTCTCCTGGTGTTGTATGTATAGTAGGAGCTGGTTGTTGTTTTGCCAATATGTAGGGAATTATGGATTCCGAGGAAATGAAAGACAAATTCACAAAAAGACAAACTTATAGGCTAAGTGTTAAGTTCCAGAAAATTCTACAGTGTGTGTAAAACACATGTTTTTTTTTTTCAGTTATATATTAGCAACTAGTGTTTAGGGACCCTTAGAGATCACCAGGGACAGAGAACTTAGTGTGAGACAAATATACAACATTTAGGTGAGGTGAATGAGCTTCAAAGATATTAAAATGTCTGTTTTTGAATAACCTTTCTTCACCATTTCTGATACTCTTCCCTCTCTGCTTGGTTTTCTGTTCAATTTTGGCTGTGTGGATGACATGTTAGTACTTATTTTGTGTACTAACTCTCTTCCTCTGGAATGTAAGGACCAGGAGGATAAAATTCTTCTCTGCTCCCGAGTATATGACTTACTGTAGGTGCTAAAGGAAGATATAACTTTGCAAATATATTGAAATCCAGAAATATGGTAATAAATGATGTTTGATTTCTATTATAGGACCAGGGGCTTGAAGATGACCTCAAAGAAGGGTTTAGATGTCTAGTATACAAAGACAAAAAGAAAGTTTGACATGACTTTGAGGGCTAAAATGCTAGAGTCAGGTGAGAAATGTGCATAATAAAAATACAACTGCCTTAATTTCATTGAGCAAGCTATGTAGTAGTGAACTGACTTCCCCAGTCTTAAGTTTTGCCTCTTCTGTATGGGATGTTCCTAAGTTCAAGTTTCTTGCAGATAATGTTGTTGGGAGCCGACTCCAGCAGAAAGTGGCTAGATCAACTTTGCAGCCATCTTGAGCCATATACTCTGATAAGAGACTTGTTTTTCAACAGCCTACAACAGCTGAGCACACTCTGACAAACATCTTGTTTATCCCACATATCTTGTTTTGCTGTTTAGTGAGCCAGCTGCAAGGCACACGTGGTAAGGAGTCTTCAGCTGTGTTCCCCTGCTTGTGCTTATAAATACCCAGGATTTCCTTGCAAGAGGGGAGACAGTAAAACACCCTGTCTTGTCTCCATTCTTCGAGTCTCTTCCCCTTCTTCCCTCACTCTCTCTCTTGCTAGACTCTGACCCGTGGACTGGAGCAGCAGAGCAGTTGGGGACATTTTGGCTCCCAAGCGTGGGGCAGCTCGGGCCAGGGCATAATGTAACCACTTCATCTTTTCTTTTCCTTTCTTCTTAATAATGTACTTGGTTTTATTTTATGTACATTGGTGATTTGTCTGCACTTATGTCTGTATGAAGATATTAGATCCTCTGGAACTGGAGTTACAGAGCATTTGCAACTGCTGTGGAGGTGCTGGGAATTGAACCCTGGTCCTCTGGAAGGGCAGCCAGTGTGTCTTAACCACTGGACCATCTCTCCAACCCCCTTGATCTTTTGATGATAGGTGACATCTGGGTTGAGTTTGCTACCAAAAATTGTAGAAGATGACAGTTTAAAACTGGAAGGAAGAGGGGTGATGTGGTGGTTGTGGAAACAGGAAGGTGCGGGCCTTGAGGAGTGTGAATCAGTGGGTGATGAAATGGCTGTGACGTGGCAGGCAGAGGCCGGATCCCAGGTGAGGAAGAAAGAAACGGAGGCAAAGAGAGGGGGTCATTTCCCTCCCGTGGTCGCTGATTCCTGTGGCAACAGGAAAGTTACTAGCTTGGACAATCGAGTAAAACAAATCAAGCCTTCAGTTTGAATGTGCTTTCACTAGCAAAGGGGAACAATTAGTGTCAGAAAATGGCTGTACAGGTCCTTTAAAATCTCATCCCCAGAATGTACAAGCCAAGCAAACTGGCACTTCTAAAAATGGCAAAACATCTCACATTCGACTAAGGTAGATAACCGGTACATTGATTGGATAGACTAATGGCTCTTCAACCATAGTGGACAACCAAATCACCTGAACAGCTTTTCGTCCAGTGGGTCTGGGCTCCAACCCAAGAATGTATCTTTCTAACAAGTTCCCAGGAGAAGCTGGTGGTACTGGCCTTGCATCTGTCCTCTGACATCAGAGGTGTGGGCTGTTCTGGCTCCCTGGCCACAGGAGGAAAAGGCATCTATAAGCTCACTTCCTGAGAGCCCGCTCAGGGGTTCCTTTGGGTTTAAGGTTCAAATTGCTTTTGAGTCTGGAGAACAATATTAAACTTACTGTTGATACAGCTACTCTCTGTTTTCTAGAGGAAGGAAGAAATACTGTTAGTCTTTAATATGAGTCTCAGATCTAGAGCTTTTGTTCTGTTCTAACAAGCTGAATGGTCTTAGACCAGTCACCTAATTTCGAATTCCTTTCTTCATCTGTAAAGTGAGAAGTTACTTTAGACGACCCTTACTATTTTTTCCTGATCTGAAACTTATTGTGTCTGGTTGTACCTCAGAGGGAGAATTTATATTACACTGTGAAATTCCCAGTTCACTCTTGTGACAGCTTGGTTGTGTTTGGAAGTTCTGCTTCACTGGAGGCCATGGAATGCCTTAGTGACTAAGTGTTCTTTACGTAGAATTCAGAGTCCTCAACAGTATTAAATATCCTACGGTCAGCAATATCCCTTCCTTTCACTTCTGCTTTTCCCCTTAATTGTTATCAATAATTCTTCAAAAACATTTGTTTGCTTTCTGTTAAAATTAGAAAAGGAGCCACTTTTTCCCCCCCAAGAAATGTAGTAAGAATTCAGCCTCTCCCTTGGATACTCAGTTCAATTCTTTGCTCCTGTTGTTTGTGTGTTTTGCCACCAGATAGCAGAATTACTCTTGTTATAATATTTGTATAACGGAGATGGTCTCGTTAAAAGCTCTTAGAGACATAAGGGAGGGGAAATCTGTCCAACCTCGGCATCTGAGCATAACTGGTTATGGAGAAAAAAGGACTATATGTGACTTCACTGGAAAATGCTTACCAAAACGTGATTGGTTCTTCCCTTCCCCCCAAGAGGCTTGAGTGGGGCCTTATCTTGAAAACTAATTACACAAATATGTTTGGTTGCTCCTGTATCTAGTCAAACAGAGATTTTTATTTTCAAATATGTGCCCAGAAAGGAGCCCATCTGTCTCCCATCAGCTTCCGGTGAACCCAATCCTACAGACCTGTAGCTTAGTTCAGGTCCCTGGAAAAGGGGTTGTTGCCTGGGCAAGGCCATGAAAGAAACAATTGTTTTCAAGTTACTCATCGATGTCATAATTCCTACAAGGAAAGTTCTGTGGCATTTGAATCTACCTCTGAAAACTCCATTGTCGCTTTTCTTGAAGACTTGCCTCTCAGTTACTGACTGGCTTAACTCTGCTTTAGCCACTGATTTTCTACGGAGTTTGAGCAATACTTTCGTTGACTTAGTGGACTCCCGACTCTTTTGTAAGATTTGCAATTTCCTTTTTATTCTTTATTATAAAACTATGTTAGCTTGAAATATGAGACTAGGCAGTGAGTATTAAATTAGATAGTAAGGGAAAAGGTTCCCTCCCCCCCAATCTTTATGTTACATTCTATTTATTTATTTATTTATTTATTTATTTATTTATTTATTTGAAAGTAGATCCTCTCTTTTAAAAAATACAGTGTATTCCTATCATGATTTCCTGTCCCTCATCTCCTCCCAGATCCATCCTGCCTCTCCATCCATCCAACTCCAGGCTCTCTCTCTGTTATGTTGGTGCATTTTAACAAGCAACCTTAAATCCACACCTGTGTGTGAATAGTCACATGAGAGTATTTTCAAAGCAATACACAGGCTTCCCATGCTTTTTCTTTCCTAGCTTAAAAGCACTTTCAAATTTGATTTTGGTTTCATTGGTAGCACACACAAAGGCTGTATCAATCAGTTTTAACTACAGGTTTGTTCTGTGAAAAGCCACCTCCAAACTCTGGCTTAAAGTGACAGTCAGGCATTCTCATGGATGCCCAGGCTGTAGACCTGTCACGAATCTGTCCACTTGTGCTCACTTGCTGGAGGAGGGAGAGTTGAATGAGATTTTGTAAATGTAAGTTCATTGGGAATATTTTTGGAAAATGACGTTCCCCCACCCCACTCCCCAAACTCACAGCGTTGTCTGGCTTTCATTACTGGTTCTCCTTCATCATAACTGTGATAACTTGGACAATTTACTTACTCTTTCAATGCATTTATTTCTTCACCTTTCAAGTGGGGATAAAAATAGCACCCAGTTCACTGGTTTTCCTGAGACTGGGATGATATCATTAACAGATACTTTCCTGGAACAGACTATTTACTAAATTTTAGATTTTCTGTTTATTCAGAAAAAAAAAAAAACAAAACCTATCTGATTGTGATGGAGAGGAATGTGTTGGGGATAGGAGGAAGGAAAAATTATGAACTTGGAAGAAGTAGCAAGGCTTGAATCTATGTCTAGTTCTCTGGTCATATAAATTAAAGACTCTGGCAAAATCAGCATTTCATCATAGACAATAGCAATATAGATAGTACCATCCATTCTGGAGTAGACTCTGCAATAGAGCTCAACAATTCTTGACTAATTGGATCTGTATATTAACTCTAGAAGATACCTCTTGATGATTGTCTCTATTTTATAGATGGGGAAACCCAGGCACAGCAAGGTCATGTAACATACTTAAGATCAGCCTGCTGGGTCAGAACTAGGATTCAAGTGCTGGGCATCTGTAACCTTTGACCTTCAGCCTTAGTGATTTCCCATCACATGGAGAAGTGGGATGAAGGTCATGGGGTTATGACACCTTCAATTAGTTTCATATGATCTGAGTTTTAGAATTTACCTCTAGTCATCCTTTCTGAACCTGGAGGTTTGGGACGGTCCTCTGTCTTTTTGGTTTTGTGTTTTCTCCTATTTTCCATCTCATTCCCAAGTGGAAAAGAGACCCCAGGGGATACAGACTGCTAGAGAATCTCTTTGTAAAGATGTGGCAATCCATCCTCTGGCTTGCTGACTCCTCATTCTCCTTAATGCAAGGAAGAGAATCAGGATCACTCCATCAGCTTTCTTTTGCTCTCTAGTAATAGGGCTTTTTATTGCTAACTTAAGGAATAGGGGATGAGTGAAAACAAGCTAGGTTTTTATGTCTAACTCTATACTGCATAGAGAAACCACACCATGCTAATAAATCTTTCATACTAAAAATTCATGTGCACAAGGCAAAGGACAGTGTTTGTAAATCTCATTGAATTAAGTTTAACTTTGGTACCTTTTGGCAAATGTAGTTCAGGGATGAGGACCTTGTAGCGCTGATCTGAGACTCTGTGGGTTAGAATTACAAGTATAGGCAATTTCACATTTTAGCTCTAAGATTCTGGCTTACAAAAAGCTTAGTTGAAGCTGTGAAATGTTTCAGAGCCCAGGTTGAGAAAGCTGCAGGCATCATGGATAGGCTGGTCCACATATGTGTTGTACTTCTGCTGTGTATTTGAAATTAGGTATTTTTTATTTGGTGTTGCTTGTATCTCAGCTGAGCCAGCTCTCTTTGATCCAAACAAGATAGGGTGGATTTTATTAAAAATGTAACACGTATCTCATAGCAATATTTACTTTAATGTGGTAAATAAAGAAATTCTTTTTCTGAATGAGATATGTTGGTAAGATAAACTCAATGTTGTAAGATAAATATTAACTTTATAATGAAAACTACAGAATGTCTTATCTGGTACATTGCATCTGTATTTCTCTGAGGAGATGAGAAGGCATCTGTGCTTCTTGCTGTACCTTGCAAGAGAGGTGATAATTTAGATTTTAATCCTTAATTATCTGTCCGAGCTCACTTTCGAGTGACATATCACCCTGTGTATTCTTCTACTTCTAATTTTAAAAAGATCGAATATGTTAGCTCAGGCAAGAGACTAGCTGGTCTGAGAGTTGCAAAAGTACAAGTAGGCACTTTTATATTCAGGAGTCTTGGAAGAATTGCTAACTTTAGTAGGCAAAATTCATTAGTGGAAAGGAGACTTCGGAAGTTTTAAAGTCAAAATGTCTTCTGGGAACTCAGGTGAACATAACATAGAATCCAATTACACAGTGTTGGAGTGGAGTTCAAAGGACACCTCTGATAGTTTTGATAAAGTTACCACTCTGGAAAGAACCAAGATATACTACTTTTTCATTGTGGTGATTGTCTACGTCCGGGTACCTTCAGACAGTGGCACCAGTTATGAATCCTGTAAGTGACCTATTAATAACAGCAATATGAATGAAGTGTGCTGCCTAGAAAATGAGGTTGCCTGGCTCACATAAAATACCATTTTCTTTTCATAATTTACGGGATGTGTTGTCCAAGGAGATGAAGTATTTCATGTTGGTCAGTTTGGGCCCCGCCAAAGCTTAATACAATGTAGAATATTTGTAATGGGTGACTGACAAAACAGTGTTTCCTGTCGCTCAGCCCTTTTGTGATCACAAATATCAAGGCCACAGACACAATTTCTCACTGACTTTATCTCTTTGGTAGTTACAAATACTATTGGGGACCTAAATAAAGCAGGCAAACAACCTCGTTTTTATTGGGTGCCTTCAAGTTGTGAAAAATTGGAATTAAAAGCTGTGGTCTTTGCTTTCAAGGGGCTCATAGTCTTGGAAGCAAAAGATTAATTCTTTGTGCAAATGATGTTAATCAACCAGTTCTCTCAACTTTTGCATATTTACTGTATGCAAGAAATCATACTCAGAGGTAAATCAGTTTCCCATTTTCCTCAAGGTTCACACGTGTTGAGTTATTAGCAGGGTACAGAGAGTGCTGATTACATGGGACGTACTTCAAGAGCTTAGAGTCCTTGCAGTGTGTACTAGAAGATAGAAAAGACTGTCTTAAAAATGCATGTATTTTCAAAGCATATGCATCCCAAATTATCTTTTTTGGTTCACAAATATCTTTGAAGAACATAAATCATATGGTGCACTTTTAAAATAATTTGTATAAAATGGACATTGCAAAGGTCTATCTAACAACACAACAACCCCTGCCCACAAACAAAAACCAAGCAAGCAAGCAAGCAAGCAAACCCAATTGATCTGGTATCTTGTATTCACTTGGTCTTGGCCTTTGACACATAACCATATCTCTTTGCCCAAGCTATTTGCGTCTTGTTTTTGTGGGTAGACCATACAGGCAAATCTCTTTTGGTTTTCTATACTTCTATATTTCTATTTTTGCTTGCCTATGAGAGTTTTAGATGATTGGACTCTTGGGCCCAGACTAACAGGTATATTTCCTGCTCATTGATTTTACCTATAGATAGGTTTCAGGTTGGTATAGAAGGAAAAGTGAGTTAGGATTACAGGTGAGGCTACTGAGAGGTGACTTTGAGTGTGACTTTGACTGGGAACACATCCATGGTGATACGGAGAACCACCTTATTGCAAATTATTCTTTATTGTGGCCCTCTGTGGTTTGTGTTTCTATCTTCCCTAACATACCTTGCGCTTCTCTGGAGATGGGGGACCGGGATGTCATTGTCATCTTGTAGGTTAAAACAACTATTGATTACCAGCAGTTGCAAATGCACTAAATTGAATGTGGTGCTTTATTTGAAATTGAGATAAGTTGAATTTTTTTAACATCTCTTTTTCTCCGTAGTGGTATGACCTTGGTGGAACTTTCTTAATATGTATCGGGATTTTTTTTCCATACTTAAAAATGCAATGAAAGTATATCTCCTCATAAAGATGCATGGAATGTTACATCGGTGATAATTAATGCATGTGCATCATATAATGAAAATACCTACAATGTTTCTTATATATTTGTTTGGTTTCTCTGCCTAGCACCACCCCTGTTCGTACCAGGTATTCAATAAATGTTGACTACAAAACACTCAAGATGGACATATGATTATGGTAAAAAATATCCAACAAATGTGAACTGCTTGAGTGAGTGGTTCTTGTCTTGGATCAAATGGCCCAGAGTGCCACCTGGGAATTACTCATCTCAGAGTTAGCTCTGAGAATTTTAGCCAGTGGGGGCTCTGCTTCAAACAAGGATTCACATGAAAAGCAAATCAAATGTGAATTTGAAGGAGAGGCAAAATACATTGTTTCTTATTAGGCTTGCTCTTTGATTTTCATTAGGCGTTCTGCCTGATTCTTATTAGGAATGTCCTGATTTCCTTTAAGTCCTGGCCATTTGGGGTCAGTGCTCAGATGCTATCTAATGATGTCATTATTTGACTTTATTACTTACATGATGTAGGTAATGATTCAGGGTTTATTCCAGAAAAAGAATCCTAAGCACCTAATGCTGATTGGTTTAATGATACAAAAACTAATTTGGAAGAATGGAAGGTTTCCTGGGGCACAGCTGATGATGTGAATGTGAAAAAGCTTCATTTCCCACACTTAAAGAATGGAAACAGTGTGCAATTACGTGTTCTTTCGATGAGGTGTTTCCTTTGAAATGGAAGAACCTGGAAACCAGCCATCTGAGAAAGGTGGAGAAAATGGAAATAACCATGCCAAGGTTACTATTCCTTTTTTCTGTTTCCTTTATTATTGGTATATTTATTCTTGGATGTAAACACTTGCTTTCACGTTTTTTTCCCTCTTTAATATGAAAATCCAATGGAGAGGCTGATGAGATTGGCCAGGTCTGTGGAGTTAAAATGAACTTTGTAATTTTGTTTATCAGCTTGGGGTCAATGGTATAGAGATTCCGTACGCTGTAAATGTAAATATAAATATGACTTCCATGTGCTGGTTTCATTCATGCAGAAGGCAGGCTCAGTTCTACTGTCTGCCACCACCTACCTCCTACCAGCTAACAATTAGTTAAATATGCCACTGTGGGTTCCTCAAGTTGGCTTTTCTTGACATCCATGGTTCTTATCCAAGCTCTTTAAGGGAGATTTGTTCTTGGATTTGATCCTTGTGATACAGAAAGAGGCACGAGAGACTGGCTATTGTTTCCTTTTGATGCTTTCCATCTGTCTGAGATAGAGTAGGGGGGCACATAGAACGACCCCAGTTGTTGGCCATAAACAACGCTTCTAGCAGTAACACCACTGATGTCAGCTTAACTAGCCTTAATTAAAGGAGTAAATTACCCACTTTTATGTTCGGATTTTCTGAATCTGCACCCACAACACTGACACTGCATGTTATTTAGTAAACAGGCAAAAGATGGAAGCATGTCATTTATTCTTATCATTTGTTTCAATAATAAAAAGAATAACCATTTCTTCTTAACGATGTAACCATAGAGCTTTATTTCTAATCAAATCCTGAATTTTTTCTTTTACTCCCATAGATATTTTCTTATCAAAGCTTTGTCATTTTCATACCTGAAAAAGGATGACCACAAATAAAACAGTTAAATGAGGTCATGAGTTCAGTTTCTTTCCCTTATTCTTGGCAACTTTCTATATATCCTTGAAACTGTCATTCTCCAGGATGCAAAATGAACGAGTCACCAAACTTTATCAGTTTCCTTCCAATTGGTCAGAGCCTGACATTTTCTATTTCTGATCATCAAATGCAGCCTTTTCCCAGAATTTCATGTATGTTTTTAAGTGTATGTGTTTTAAATATGACGGTTGAAGACCAAAGTATGTCTGAGGGAGGAAAATAGTGGAAGAGCGTCAAAGGATATGAGATCAGTCTCCAGTCATGGTATTGATTTGTTGAGAAGGGTTGGTGTGATGGTTTGAATATGCTTTGGCCCAGGGAGGTGTGGCTTTGTTGGAGTAGGTGTGGCCCTCTGAAGGAGGTATGTCATGGTAGAGGTAGGGTTTTGAGGGTAATATATATGGTCAGGCTCTCCCCAGTGTGAGACACAGGAGTCTTCTCCTGGCTGCTTTGGATCAATATGTAGAACTCTTAGTTCCTTCTCCAGTACCATGTCTGTGTAGACACTACCATGATGATAATAGATTAAGCCTCTGAAGCCAGATGCAATTAAATGTTGTCCTTTATAAGAGTTGTATTGGTCATGGTATCTCTTCACAGCAGTGGAAATCCTAAGACACTTGTGCCAGTTCTGACCACTTATGGTATTCATATAAAATCAGAGTTCATTTTAAATTCTTTATATAAAATGGAGCACCCAGGGTTGTTTACATAGATCTTGGGTAGATGTCTCATCTATAAAATGGCATACATAAAGTGACTACCTCATACAGTATAGTCCTAAGACAAATTTAAATTATATATGTCTATGTATTTATGTACAACACATTTTAAATATGCACTACATATTTATTTGTAAAAAGTTAAATTTGCATAAAATAAGTGTATATATTTTTGCCTGCATGGATGTCTGTGTACCCCATGTGTACCTAGCATCCAAGGAGACCAGAAGAGGGTATCAGATTCCCAGACCTAGAGTTATAGTTGGTTGTGAATGGCCATGTGAATTCTGGGAATTGAACTTCAATCCCTGGGGTGAACAATAAGTATTCCTAACTACTGAGCCATCTCTCCACTCTCCATATGCATGTTTAAAGTTTGGTGTGTGTACAAGTAAAAGCTCACAAACTCCTTGCCCTAAAAGTCTGAAATGGAGCTAATTGGATGCTTTTCTTGGTCCACTCTTTGCTCTGAACTAATATTGGTCTCTGGACCCAGTGTATAGCTTGCTTAGTATATTCAAAGATCTAGGTTTGATTCTCAACCTTGAAATAAATATAAAGACAAAAATGTTCTTCAAGGAAGGGGTAGATGGTGAAAATAATTCTCTGAAGGTTTGTGACAGGGGTTCCGTGAGTCCTAGTCTCCTGGTGTATGATCAACAAAACCGGGGAGTGGGAGAAATGGTCTTCTCCAGGGAGGAGCCCCCAATTAGATATATAATACCATGTGGTAATGTCCTGAGGTCATTTACATACAAGCAGTGATGTTCCTGGGCAAGAACAGCAGGTGGGTGTTGACTGATCTCAGGCAGGGAGTGAGCAAATGGAGAACAGAAGAGAACAGAATCTCCAAGACAGGTATCAGTGAGACAGCTTGTTTACTTGGGGGTGGGGAGACAAAGGCTATTTATTTAAACCTTTGTGAATAAGTAGGGACTATTGTGCTGAGTATATATCATTAGCCATGGCCAGGGTGCTGGAAAGCCTCCTGCATAAAAAGGAGTTCTGGGTGCTGCTGGACATGAAAGGGAGGAATGGCAAAAGGGGAAAGGAAGTTTAACCTGGCTAGTGGGCTACATGGTTTATGTGACCTCCAGTGGGAGAAATTATATAATTACATTATAACTTTAAAAATAAAATAAACTGGTATTTTAAAGACATTTCTCACTAGGCTACAGGGTCTCAAGCACCATCACTTATCCTGGGACTTGTAATAAGCTGAAGTAATCCCCACAAATATGGAAGGCAGAGAAGATAAGCAAGAACGAACAGCTATGACATGGCTGACTTTGGGTTATTCCTTAGAACCCAGCTAACTATGTACATACACCCTTACTAGTCACTGAGTTAGTCCTCATAATGGCATACTTCCATCTTACAAATGTAAGTCTTTAGCCTTTCTCATAATCAGTTTATTTCTGGTTGGGATATATACATTAACAGAGAAAGTTGTCATGTGTTCCTTAAACATATGTTTGTTTATATAGACACCTTTTCTTATTGTTGTCATATCTATCACAATATTATAGTAATAGAAGGGTAACTTAGATATATCTCAAGGGGGATTTGTTTATCTATTTGAAAACTCAAGCACTGTCACATCTAGAGATTAAAAGAAAATGTCTTTTTTTATCTTCTACTTTTCTATATCCCTTGTTCAAACATCGATCTTCTCTCTTGTTGAATTAAACATAGCCCATGTAACCCACGTAGCCCACTAGCCAGGTTAAACTTCCTTCCCCCTTTTGCCATTCCTTCCTTTCATGACCAGCAGCACCTGAAATTCCTCCTTATTAAACTTCCAGATAGACTTTTGCCTGTGGCATGAATTCAATGTTGTAATTTACCAGCTCCTTGCCTAAGAAATATAGAAACCCTTCATAGTACAGATGCGCACTGGACTAATGTCACATGACTTCCTTTACCTATTCAAAGTCTTTAATACAGTCACTATTCAACTCCCAAACAAGAGTGGATCTTGCTTTAATGAAATGGGCTAAAAAGCTGCTAAGTTGGTATTCTAAAAGGAAGGCTGGCTCTGTTCCTAAAATCTTCTGCACAAGGGCCAATACGTGCTTGTAGGTAAAAACAAACTAATGCCTGCTACTAATTTTTTTCCTGGAATTGGGAATTCAATGAAATTAAAAAACAAAGTGCTTTCAGTTGTTCAGTAAAATATTTAGAACAAATCCATTTTCTAGCTTGAAAAGTCCCAGAGATGATTGTATTTGACAATAATTATAAACTTGAAAACATGTTTATGACGTGATAGTAGAAAAATACGGAGTGAGGATTTCAGAGCTACTTTCTCTGGAGAGGAAGTTTAAAATGTAGTATTGATACTTTAGATTAGAAAATTTGTCACTAATTTAAAAATGCTCATGGCTAATTTTTTCGTATATCTAGTTTATCTGTATGATTTTAAAGGAAGAGAGGAAGCTGAGCGAGAGATTGTTTGCTATGCTAGGAAGACACCTCAGAAGATATTCTCCTTTAACTGGTTATTTTTATTTAGGGCTCTTGACCTTTCCATTAGAAGAAAACAAGATGTGAGCAATGACAGCACCTGACTGTAATCCGGAACTCAGGAGTCTACAGGAGGAGGAGCCCTGGTTTAAGGCAAGCCTGGGGTCCCTAGTAAAGCACAGTTTTGGAAAACAAAATACAAAAACAAAACCAAATAACAATAACAACCAAAACAAGAGGATAAATCAAGTGGTTTTGTAGAAAAGTTCTTCTTACATTTAAAAAATTAAGATAGGATATTTTTAAAAGCTAATTTTGTTATGTATCTTTATGTTTTCTTTCTTTCTTTCTTTCTTTCTTTCTTTCTTTCTTTCTTCCTTCCTTTTTCTCTTCTTTCTTTCTTTCTTTCTTGTTTTCTTTCTTGTTTTCTTTCTTTCTTTCTTTCTTTCTTTCTTTCTTTCTTTCTTTCTTTCTTTCTTTTCCTTCTTTCTTTTGGTAGAGAGGGAAGGCTGAATTCACAGAAAGATTTGTCTAGTTTTTATTTTTAGATGAAGGCAATCTTGTGTTAAATCTTAGGTTATAGTCTTAGTTTACAGTTGGTAGTGCTTATAGAATCTTCTATAACCTGTCTGATAAATATTCTCTGCTGACTAAATAAGTCAATTCAAGTCAAATTAAAGTATAAAGGCAAGTTTATGGGGACAGCTCTCAGGCAGGTTCACTGGTCCCAAGGAACAAGGCCATGGAGGTGGCCATGCAGAGGGAGACACAGCAGGGAGGGGTAAGAGAAAAAAAGTGTGTGTGTGTGTGTGTGTGTGTGTGTGTGAGAGAGAGAGAGAGAGAGAGAGAGAGAGAGAGAGAGAGAGGAAAATCATGCATATACATAGCAAGAGGGAGAGGAGAGAGGGGGAGGGAGAAGAGAGCGAGAAGAGAGAGAGAGAGAGAGAGAGAGAGAGAGAGAGAGAGAGAGAGAGAGAGAAGAGAGAGGGAGGGAGGGAGAGAGAGAGAGAGAGAGAGAGAGAGAGAGCGAGCAGAATGTCTAGATTATATAGGGAAAAGTTTCTGCGGGAGGGGAAGCCCAACCCTGGACTGGAAAGTTTAACACAGAGAGTATGGTGTACCAGGCATGCCCTCTAATAGGTAGGAACTGAGGGTTGCTGGGAGAACTTGGGGACCAGGTCCACTTTGGTATGTTAAATAGTGGCCCCTTAGCCACTTGTCTCAGGTCTAAATCCCAACACTACTCCCAAAATTTGTCTCTGTGAGTATAGGAATGTGGAGGTATTTGGTAGGTATTTTAAATTTGGTGCGACCACTGCCCCAGTATTTGATTTTAGATTTTTTAAATTATCAATCAGAGTCTCTGTTTTTTTTTTCTGAGCTCTAAACAGAATTGATTATGTCAAATTTTTAAGGTTATTGAGAATTTTGAATGAAAATTATTAGACTCACCTTAGAAATTGCTCAAGACTGACCTATAAACCTGGTGATTTCATAGCCTATTTATTTGTAAGGTCTATATGCCTGGCACTACTGGTGATGGTTCCCTAAATAGTATTTCCTAAGAGATGGAGGAAGAGGAGTAACATAAAATTGAGGGGTATAAGAGGTCTACTTCAAGACTCTACCACATGAAAACTGTATATAGTCCATTTTGAATGGCATGATTGTAGGCTAAGGCAACCTTCAGAAGTGGCCAGCTCTTAGAAAGCTGGAGGGAGCAGAGAGACACTTGTCATAACGAAAGCGCTTGCATGTAGCATTAAATGGAAACAGTGAATGTTGGAGGAGAGCCTCTGTTAAGATTCATTATATACTCACACCCATACACTTCTGTCAGCTTTCTCACCTCAGCTGCATCAAGGTGAAAGGTATTTTAGGGGTCATTTATATGCATTCAGATTGAAGTAGTCACAGGCCAAAGTGAAGCTTTTATAATTGCCCTGCACAGACTCATTGGATTGAAGTAGAACAGAAATAGCAATGAATTATAATTAGTAACTATATTGTCTGAGGTGGGGGGGGGGAGTACTTTAATGTTGAGCAATTGAAGACAGAAAGATGGAGATGCTCCAAGGTTATTGGGTCAACATCAAGATGGAGGTGAACTGACCAGACTGAGATAAAGAAAAGAGCTATACCAGATCAAAAAGCAAGATAAGGACAGGAAAAACAGAACCAGATCCAAGGACAGAGATAAAACCTTATCCTCTGTTGCTTGCTCTTTCATTAGTTTCTTAAGAATAAAGGCTGTCCATGTAAATCCACACAGCAGTAATGGTTGGGTTAACTGATAAACAGACATTTGAAATAAACTGTTAACCCTTTGTAGATTTTGTTGTAAATCTAACAGTTTTTTTTTTTTCTTGAAAAGAGAGCGGATTCCACAGATAAGCTCACATTTATAGTTAATATCTTGGTATATGCTCGATCTATACTTTTCTCTTTAAAAGATTTCTTAACTCATTGATGAGTGTCAACAATTGATGAGTTTCAATGAGGCAAAGTCAAGAATTAGAACAAGGAGTAGAGCCATATGAACTGTCAGTAATAGCAAGCTAATAATCTTAGTTGCAGGGATATGCCTGGACACAGACTTAGAGCCATAAAAGAGGATAGGTGATGGGTATCAGACATAAACATGGACCAGAGGGGATCCTACATAATGCAAATCTAGAGGGTCCCTTACTTACTAGTTCTCTTTTTTCCTCCTTGAGGAAAGAATTCGACAATGAGAAAGGATAATGAATTCAGGACTTTGTCTCTTTCTCCTAAGCCTTTTTTTCTATTCTCTGTTTAGTAAAAGCTTTTTTAGCTCACATCTCATGCAACAGTCCTAAAAAATAGATCAAGTGAGAAGCATTCATTCCATATGACAGATGAAATAACTCAGCCTTATGAGGGTTTCCTGGTTTGCCTCAGGTTACAGTTGGCTTGTAGCTTGGTTCTTCCATTCCCTGGCCCACTTAGTTTCCACGAAGGCATTTTATTCATGTGTGTTATTTGACATTGAACTATTCTTTCTGTTATTTCGTGCTATTAATGTCTATTAGAAGGAAAATTGGAATCTGGGCAGTGGAGCAGTATAGGATTAGAAATCAAACAATATATGTCTAATTAATTCAATGAATACTTGATTAATATTTGGCAGTTGCATTTTCATTACAATATAATTAATTAGAATTTCTAGATAAACAACTTCACGCAGTAGCCGTGAGAATTAAATGTGATAATGTATGTGAAAGTATCTAGCTCGGTGACTGGCAGTTAGCAGGGACTCAATTAGTCGACTATGAATCTTATCAAGACTAATTTTTATGAAGATTTTTTTTTGAGGTGAAACTTTACTCTTTAGTAGAGCATGAAAAACAAAGAGGCATCCTATAATGTGATCTCTTACCAGTTAATCCCTAACTCCTGAGAACTACAGTTCAGGATATCGGTCTAGAATTTTCCCTTTCATGCTTCACTGGCATCTTAATCCACAACTTCAAGAAATAATTTCAATTACTCTCATTCCACTTTGTCTCCTTTCTTCCTTGTATTTTTTTTGAATTTGCAAATTTCTTTCAAGTTTTTCTATGAAATGCCCTATTCTGGCTATTTCCTCTTCCTCTATATGACTGTCACTGGTCCAGTAGGCTTTTATTGATACCAAGTAGGCACATTACTAATGAAATAACCTCTGAATCTTTTTTCTTGTGAACTAGTTTCTGAAGATAGCGTACATTCAACCCACTATGAAGACTTATTGACTGATAAGAACTTTGGTGATTATGCAGTAAAGTGGAAATGTCTGGTTTCTTCGGAAACTCAGTCAGGTTATGATGATGTTTTGCTGGGGCACACAGGCAAAAGGATGTTTTGCTATAGCAAACACGTGAAAGGATGCATGATGTTTAGAGGGAATATAAATATGACCTCACAGACAGTGGGAGCTGGAACATTGGTTTGTCTTGCTCTGCCTCGCTAGTCTTCTCTGAGGACGTATATTGCATTGCTGAGCTTTGCTTGTGGTAATGTCATAAAGAGAAACTCACCAAAGAACTTCTCCAGAGATTCCTGCAGCTTCTTACTGCTTCTGTGGATTCCAGCAGGTTGGCGAACCTCACGGTTTCTTCCTCATGGTCTTCTGGATTCCTCAGGTGCATTTGTGCACACACATGAGCACACACAAGCACCCACACACCCACACACCCACACCAAATTTACCTCTTTTGTCTTCTCTTCTGTAGACATATTTAAGAAAGAGACTCTGGAGACTGGAGCTGTATCTCAGCAGCTAACAAGACTAGTTGCTTTCTCATAAGACTTGGGCTTGTTTTCTAGGTCCCCACATGGCAGCTTACAACCTTTTGTAACTCCAGTTCCAGGGGATCCAATACCCTCTTATGGCCTTTGCAGTACCTTTGCAGGTACTGTGTGTACAGATATACATGCAGGCAATACACCCATACAGAGAAAATAAGTGTCATCAAAGAAAGATGCTCTGTCTCTGTGTTTGAACATCATCTAAACCTATCCTAAAAATATAAAAATAAATTAATAGTTATTTATTGAACTTTGAGATTAAGCCAGTTTAGTTCTGTGTATATTTGTGTTTGAGTATGTATAGGTGATTGTAGATAACTATAGAGGTCAGAAGAGGGTACTGGATCCCCTGGAGCTGGAGTTATGGGCAGATGTGAGCTGCTGGACATGGGTGAGGGGGACTGAACTAGGGTCTTGTACAAGAGCAGAAGGTCCTCTTAACTCGAGCAGTCACTCCAATACCTAATTGGTCTTTACTTATGAGCTTTATTTTGGGGTATTACCGATAAACTTGGACACACGTGACTGCAGGTGGTGGCACACATGAGAAGACCAGCTAACGCTTGTTTCTTATTTAATAAAAAAATTGCTCTGCATGATTTGTGTATGATTTTAAATTACAGCTTTATGTTGCTTTCTTCATTTTTTATACCTCTCCAGTTAACCTTTAATCGACATACATTCTCCACAGCATCCCAGCATTCATAATAGTGTATTTTTTGTGATGTAATGGTTGTTTAGATGTTACCAACCATGAAGATAATTTTCTTTGGGGGGAGGGGGGAGAACACTGGATTAGAGATACAGAAGGGCAAAAATTTAAACAACTGTACTTGAATTTAAATAGAACCCCCCACCCCCAAAAACCAAAGCATCAACCTTCACATTCTAAAAAGGAGGAACAGGTACAATTGTTCCAGAGCTGAGAGTCAAGTCTTTATAAACTGTGTGGCAACCTTACCATGGTGTGGTTTGGGTGAGATTTCTTGTCATTGGTCCTTTTCATGAATATTTATTTAAATCCCCATGGAAATCATTGTTCATCTGAAAGGGAGTTAACAATCCTTAACAGCCTCTTCTCGTTTGATTGATGTTTTTGTCACTTTCCTTGAAGTAAATAGATTCCATTAGCAAACCAAATATGCTCTCTGTCCTTTTACCTCTGCAGATGCTTAACTGACCACTCACTTAAGATTTAAATATCCCACCTAGGGTTTCCTTGTCAGTCCAGGGTCAATCTTTACCAGCAAGAGAAACAAGAAGCTTTAACTATTTAGCTGGTACATGGTTTCTAAATAGAGCCCAAATGGTTTCCTTTGTAATAAAATGTGTTCCACCTTCCACAGAGATAGGTTTATTTGCTGTGGCCTCAAATAGTGTGAAACATCAGGGTAGCTGACTATATCTGTGTATATTGAGTAATAAGAAAAAAAAGGGGGTAAGGGGAGAGTTGGGAAGTAGTGACTGTTTAAGAACTTTTTTTCTTTTCTTTCTTTTCTTTTCTTTTTCTTTTTTTTTTTTTACTCAAAGGAAGAAAGTCAGTATTGAAACTGATCAAACACAGATTGAAATCATTATCAGTAAGTCTACTTCATGCATAGTTGCCTTCTATGTAAACGAAAGCTTTACCTTAATGGCTTGGAGCTCTTCTTGTTTTTTTGGGGCTTTGAACTTACTGAAATGGTGCCCTAGACTGATCTCACCTGGGTACCACTTTAGCTACCAGTTAACTGTGAATTCTGGTGTAGGGAAAATAACCAAGTGATTAATTTACATACTAGTCTTTACCAACTCAAAGCTAAGAGAGGCACCAGCAAAGCCTGTGCCAACAAATTTCCTACTTTATGGTACCTCACCCACCCTATCTCTCAACCAATGTGTTAGTTAAATGCCTCAATGTATGACTTTCTTTTGTTCTATGTCTATAAAATGTTCATGCCTCCCATTCCACATTAGAACAGGTTCCTCAGGGCACCTTGAATCCATATTCCCGGGCCATGAACATTCAGGAAAAGGGCCGTGAGCAAGCACGCTCTTCTTTTTGGAGTCAGAGCTCTATTTGTATGGGTGGCAGGCAGTGAGTCATACACGTGCACATGTCCAGGTTGTTAAATGAATAAAAGGAAATATCTAGATCCAAACTCAGCCTTGAAATTTGTCTGAGTTTTTGGATACTTCAAGGCAACAACTAGAAGCAAAACCAGGAGCTTGCCCACAAGACAGCAATTGCAGTGACTAAGGAAGAAGGCAAGCCGTCTAGGGTTGGTTAACCTAATATCTGTCATTTACTCTACAACTCCTCCTAAGTCTTAATACCCAGTAATTTTGGACTCCATTATTAAGCTATGTGCAGTAGGCTGATCTCAGCAGTTTATTTCCTCTTATAACTTTTTTTGGGGGTGCAGATAATTGGCCAGAGGCTTTATGTTTTCATTCCAAACACAGTCTCCCAGTGTTTGACGCCCATTATGCTCTCAATGGGTGCTTTGTTAACTAGAAAGCTATATTTATTTCACAAGGAACATATTTACATTTGAATTGATTACAGAAAATACTTGAGGTGTTTACTTGTACATCAGCTAATTTGAAAGATTTCTTTAAAATGAGCATAACTGGTCTCCAGGTTAAAAGTACTATCTATCTTTGTCACTCTCTGGTTCTGTTTCTGTCCATTGCCTCAGTTTAGAGCCTTTTCATTTCCTGTGAGGTGAATTTAAGAGCTACCATCCTATTTGTCTCAGTATTTTCTCTTCCACCTTGATATCACAGACTATGTATTCATCCATATTCTTTAACATCTTCCCCTAGCTCAAAAGTATTCAGTAGCGTCGGTGGCCTGTCTCTTTTCATGTGTGTGCACTCTCAATAGTGAACAGAGATATGTAAAGCATTGATGAGAGTCAATATTTTGCTGAAGAAATCTCAGTGCTTCAACTTTACAGCAATGACCAGAAAAACTGTGAAGGTTTTTTTTTTTTTTTTTTTTTTTTTTTTTTTTTTTTTTTTTTTTTTTTTTTTATATATATATTCAGTGGATAATAATTACCTGTGGATGAAATACAAATCTCTTCCAGTGTTTCTGGATGTGTCCTGGACTATTTGTCTTAGTGGCATCTCTACCCGCCTCCTGTGCTAACAGCTTGGCTGAGACCACAGCCTCCTTTCATGGCGTGAACACAGTTCATGTTCCTTTACCCTGAATCTTTGTCATTCTCTATGGTCTTACGTCTACAAAACATTATTTGGAGTCCTTTAAAAGAGAAGGTTCACTCAGTTCTCCAAACTGAGTCTTGTAGTAGGGATATCACTCAAACTGCTCAAATTTAATTTTGAGCAGCCCTTGTGAAAGTTGCAATTTCCCTGAGGGGAAAAAAATCTGCCTTTCAGCACCCACACTCCTGAATGTACAACTTTGCACATAGTAGGTCTTCAGCCCATGTTTATAGAGTGAGTGAAAGGTAGTCTACTCAGCATCTTCACTAGAGCTTCTAGAGGGCCTAAGTTATAAGTTCAGGATAGAGTGTGAATCTTTCACTCAGGTTATTTCTTGATCAAGTTCAAGCAGTACAAGAACACAGTGTTCATTTTTTTGCATATCATCTGTGGCACTCTCACAACCTGGAAGTTTTTTAATCCTTAATTATTGTCACCACCATGTATATCACGCATTATAGTCCATGAAGTTACTTAATTATTAATTATTTTATAACATCTACTTCTGGTGCAGGGGCTTCAGAAAAGCAGGAACTCATTTAACCAACGTTTTATCTTTACAGTTCTCAATAATATGCGACATCCAGGCTCAACATATATTTATTGGACAAGTAAGTGAATTTTTATCATATCATTTGTATTTTTTTAAAAGAGCTACTTTTTGGGGGGGAGGTTCGTGTAAAATTTGAAACCATGAAGTTTGAAAATTTAGAAAACTCAAAGCATTTAATAATAATTTGTAGCAATCAGAAAGCCTCCATCAGTTCTTTAAATCTTCATTATAACTAGAATATGTTTTTGACCACAGATGCTAGCTTTAGGGCAGCCTCACAGCAAATGAAAGACAAAGGTTTTATGCAGAATCTCATGCTTATTATAGAAAATACTATAAATGTGAAATACAACCGAGCTCCCCAAATGATCCTTGGACTTTGGGGACAACGACAAACCTGGTTTAATACAGCTGTCGGCATATCTCTGCGCTTCATTTGTTGTTCTGTTCTCTCCAGAGACGGTCTTTGCAAAACCTATTCTAGTTCATGTTACCACTGCAGTATCCTGCCAACCTGTGGCAAAATTCCTAAACATATTTTAGGGCCAGAGCTTGTGCAATTTAAGGAAGAAAAATAAAATACATAGGTGTCTTGAACAGTTTGAACCTTTGATCCTAGATATCTTGCTCAGTGTAATTCACCTTGTCTAATACACTGTGTTTACCACCCATAGTGTACAGGATTCCATTAAAAAATTCTGAATGTGAGTATGTTGTATTTGTGGTGTGTGTGTGTGTATGGTGGAGGGCATGGATATGCATATGTTTGTGTACCTGTGGAAGCTAGAGTTTGAAATTGGATATCAGTCTCAATGTCTCAATTGCTTTTCACCTTGTTTTTTTCTATGACAGAATCTTTCACTAAACCTGGAACTCATGATTCATTAGGTTAGCTGGCCAACAAGCTTCAAGGATCTCCTTCTTCCATTTCTCCAAGCATTGGGATTCCAGGAATGTATGACCATGTCCAACTTTTACACGGATGACGGGGATTTAATTAAGGTCATCATACTTGCCAGACAAACCCTTTCCTGACTGAGTCGCTTCCTCAGCCCTGTAGTATTTTATTGTTTAATCACCTTGGTACTTCTCCTTCCTACCATCTCTCTTTCGGAGATCTGAATTTCTAAGTATGTTATCATCAATTCATTTTACATTGCATTTGTAATGAGAGTAACTAAGAATGACACAGAAATCTTAGCTAGTGTATGAGTGAGTATTATAATTTTAAGTTTAAAAATCGCTAGGACTGTAGGTCTGTACTTGGCTCTCTTATCAATGGCAGAAAACACATACTTTTTTTTTTGAGGAAGTCACTTGTTACATGCATGTTTCACACAGACTTCATTTTGTCTTCTTTTCATCACTGACCGATAGTTTATAGTTTATAACTTCCAAATGGCAAACTTCTAAATAAAGGGCAGCATTTTGTCAAGACTTGGCCACTTTTTTAATGGCTAAAACTTGATGAGTATCTAATTCAGGATGAGAGACTTGTTTTTGAAAAGGAAGGAATCATTGATTTTTATACTTGAAAGGTTTATTCAATTAAGAATTACCAAACGCACGATGCACACTTCTCAGATAATGCTCAGCGATATAGTTCTCAACTAGGCATGCAAATGTATAGGTACAGTAATGCTGAGAGTGGAGATAAACTTGCTACTTCTCACTGAGAATGGGCTGGAATAGATCTTGAATTTCTATAGAAACCACATCGAGTCTGAATTCTGCTACAGGTTCTTGCTGTGATCTTGGTAAGTCACTAGCTCCATTTGTCTTAGTGTTCTCATCTGTAAAACTGTGGCCATTACCCTTGACACTTCCTTTCCTAAATGGGGATGCTATGAGGATGAATAACGTAATGTGTTGTGGGAAAATGCTTTGAGCTCCTTAGGAGAAAGGTGTTACATAAACACAGAATATTAGCTCATGTGAAAAATAGCTGCCATGCTTTACGTCTGGCTAGTAAGCAGTACAACTGACTTGTCTACTTTTTCCTCAATGTGGAAAGTTTCTAAAATTAAAAGAAATTAGGGCAGGGCAGTGGTGACACACACCTTTAATCCCAGCACTTGGGAGGCAGAGGTAGGCAGATTTCTGAGTTCAAGGCCAGCCTGGTCTATAGAGTAAGTTCCAGGACAGCCAGGACTACACAGAGAAACCCTGTCTTGAAAAACAAACAAAGAAACAAACAAAAAAAAAAAAAAAGGAAAGAAAGAAATTAGGTTCATGTCTTGATTGGAAAATACTTTATTACCTCACTTCTGTCTATTATTGTATCACCAAAACACTTTAAAAACTTAAATAGCTATTGAGAACACTATCAATCTTTCGTATTTTTAATACTGGGAACTTTGGAGTCAGCCATCTTCACTATTTCCCTTTTTGTCTTTTTTTTTTTTTTTCCTTTGACACCCTCACCACCTTACTCTTCTTGTTAGAAACATTTCTTATCTCTCTTTTCTTTTTCTTTATATCTCTAAGAACTCTGGGAAGGCATAATAAAGGAGAGATAGGACTGGAGTCATATCATAGTGCTGTTGTGTGGTAGCACAAGCCAAGCCAGCCTGGGGTTACAGAGTAAGACTCTGAATCAATCAATCAATCAATCAATCAATCAATCAATCAATCAAAGAAACAAGAAACCAAACCAAACCAAACCAAAACAACAAAACAATAAAACTGAACTAAAATGAAAAGTTCATAGTTGGGCTGAGGAGAGATCGCTTGGCAGGTAAGAGTCTTTGCTATTCAATCATGAGGACCTGAGTTCAAATACCCAGCTCCCACATAAAAAGCCACGCTTGGCTATGCATGCCTGTAACTTAAGTAACACAGTCAGAGACAGGGGGATCTCTGCAGCTTGTTGGCCACCAGCTTAGCTCCAGGTTCATCGAGAAATCCTATCTCAAGGATGTGAGTCAGAGAGTTATAGTGCTGGACCTTTGATGTCAAGCTCTGACCTCATGTGTATGTTTACATACATCTATACATACATGTTTACCCCCATCTGCACCACACACACACACATATGCAGAACATGCACTCTCTCACACACAAGCCATAATGTTGGAGTTCAATCACAGTTCCTTTGTAACTTGGGTATGTGATTTAAGTACCCTGTATCTCAACTTGCCCATCTATAAAACACGTATACTATTGATACTTACACGAGCAGGTTGAGAAGGGAAAGAAGGAAATGAATGCATGCAAAGCTACTCATCCATGCCAGGTGAACAATGTGGTTTTTATCATTATCACACACCAACATATATCATTCATTCTTCATCAGACTCATAGAGGTGCACGCATAGTCGATGCCCTGCCCCTATAACACAACTAACTTTCTCTTCAAAATTAAGATATCCTATTTTTTTTATTTTGAATTAAATCTTTCCCCAGGCTCGAAAACAATCACTATCCATCTCTTAATCACAAGCTTGAGATTACACTTCACATTTCTCACGAGCTGCCTGAGTCTATCCAGACTATCTGTCTTTATTGCCAGAGGCACACAGATGGACACACAGTTCCATTCAGGTTAATACCCCTGCCATTTTTCACCAGTGTTTCATTAATGTCCACTCCTTCCCTTCATTTCTCGTTAAAAATCTGTGCTATTCTGTCCCTGACCCTCCGCCATGCAGCTCTTCCTACGGATTCCCTCTTTCTTCAGTGTGGAATAAGAATAAGGGCATATTAGGCCATCATACAGATCAGTGGTGAGTAACCGCACTTGGTTATGATTGTGTTAACATTTTTATGTACAGATTTTAGATTTGTGCTTTAGATTTCCTCTTGGATCAGGGTGAGGTAGAATCCACATTGCAGAGAGCCGCCCAGAGATCTTCCTTTCCCTGTCCTGGGTGCTGTAAATTAGTCTGGAATGGGCATTGTATGCACAGAGTTCTCTGACAAGCTTCTGAAATTATCCTTTGTTGATTTAACAGTTCCATAGCATACGGCTCCTCTGGCTTCCTGGTTACTCTCCCAGGTCCCAAAATTTTAAACGAATTGCTTACTACTGCAAGTTTTGAGCTGAGCTCATATTGTATGTAAATACGTTATTTTAGGGAGCCTCAGAGAGAAGTTCTAGGCAAACAGCAATAACTACTCATATAATCAGAGAATCTGAAGGATAAAAAAGGTCTAAAAATGTCATCTATTCTCCGGGACCAAGAAATCATAGTACCATTTCTAATTCCAGAGAATGAGCTGATATTTCAGTATTTTTAGGAAATACTGATTTTTGTATATCATTCATTTCTGCTTTACACACATTGTGTCATGTAATTATAACATAGCTTCAAGGCAGTAAAATTTCTGATATGTGGGTGCAAATAGGATATGTGATACCTAAGGCTGAATTTGAAATTAAAATTATTTTCGCAGTGTCTAATATTCTTTGTCTCAACTATTTCATCTCTAAAGTCTAACTGTTCTATTTATTAATGCATTCCTTCTCCCACCCTTTCTTTCTCTCTCAGACAGAGTCGTTACATAAGGAGGCTTACATTTTTATAAAATCTATTCAGGATATGGTATGCACAGAACTTAACATCTGAGAGGCAGAACTACCCAAAGGACTCAGCATTCTACTCTACAGATACTTAATCAGTCATGCTCATTGGATACAGTAGCCAAGAAACAGGAACAACCAAATGTCCTACAATTGACGAATGGGTAATAAAAATGTGGTACATATACATAGTAAAATACTACTCAACTGGAAAGAAAACTGAAACTATGAAATCTGTAGGCGAGCTGATTGGGACTAGAGTGTAGTGCTTAATGGTGTAAGCTAGACCCAGAAAGACAAACTTTGTAGGTTCTCTTTCATTTGTGGTTTGTAGCTCCAAATGTGTAGATGTAGGTACAGGAGCTAGAGTAAACAGAAGCCAGGGAAACACAGAGAGTGGATGTAGACATCTAGAGTGGGGAACAGTGAGACATAGGTGCTGTGAGGGGAGAAATGGGACAAGTAAGGGAAGGAGGAGGGGGGACAACACAGAAAGGGAGGAGGGAGGGCAACACAGAAGGGGAGGGAAGGAAGGAGGGAGGGCAACACAGAAGGGGAGGGAGGGAGGAGGGAGGGCAACACAGAAGGGGAGGGAGGGAGGAGGGAGGGCAACACAGAAAAGGAGAGAGGGAGGAGGAAGGGCAACACAGAAAGAGAGGGAGGGAGGAGTGAGGGCAACAAAGAAGGGGAGGGAGGGAGGAGGGAGGGCAACACAGAAAGGGAGGGAGGAAGGAGGGAGGGTGACACAGAAGGAGAGGGAGGGAGGAGGGAGGGCAACACAGAAGGGGAGGGAGGACAACACAGAAGGGGGAGAGGGAGGAGGAAGGGCAACACAGAAGGAGAGGGAGGGAGGAGGGAGGGCAACAAAGAAGGTGAGGGAGGACAACACAGAAGGGGAAGGAGAGCAACACAGAAAGGGAGGGAGGGCAACACAGAAGAGGAGGGAGGGAAGAGGGAGGGCAACACAGAAGGGAGGAGGAATATAATACTATGGGTGCTTGAAAAAGGTATAGGGCGTCATTATTATATATTTACCTAAATCATATATAATATATGCATATATACATATTTTTAAAAGAAGTCACACCACTTGGGGTGATAATGTTCCCCGACAAAGAAAATGACAATCAAAGCCCCAGCACCACAAATGAGGAAACTTCCCTTGAGTTGTTAGTCAGGAGATTCCTTTGAATAATATAAGCTGTTGCTTTTGCCCTTTTTTTATATCTACAGATATTTTTTTTTATATCTACAGATAAGTGTTCATCTCAACTGTTGTCAAAGAAGCTTTTTTTTCATCAGTAGACAATTACAGAAAGCCACAGCTAGGTAAAACATGGAGAACAACTGACCACACAGGGTCTGAGGGGCTGAAGGTCTGCTCCAGGTCAGCCTGCTCCACCACCAGCTATGTTAGCTGCTGTCTCCCACTCACTGTGCGTAAGCTTTTTAACCATCTTCATGAACAAAACAAACTCTTCCCCAGTCACATCTTCTAGGACCTTTGGATTCAGTGAGGATGGGCTCCTCCACTTCCTTAGTTAACACTTCATCTGGGAGCGTCTTGAGTTTTGTGGACAGGAATTTAATTGCTAGTTCTCTAACAAGGCCTTCTCCTTGAAGAATCTGGCTAAAGAAGCCACCAAATGTTCCTTTTGCATCCATCTTAAATATACTTAATAGAGCATTGTACACCAAATTAAATTTTGCAGAGTCATCTGTCTGCAGAACCCGGGTCAGTATATCTGCTACTCTCGGAGGGTTTTCTCCTGTGGCGAACTGAGGCAGCTTTTTAATTGCTTGGCGTCATATTGACACATCTTCATCCTCACAGAAGTCTAACTGTGCGTTGAAAGCAGAATCAGCCAGTTCTGGAAAATGCTTAAAGAATTTTGGTAAAAACTGAGCTGCTAGTCGCTTTTCCTTGGTGCTGCTTTTCACACCATCCAGTATTACTTGGTAGGCATCTTTATGCTAGTCCGCTTGCTCTGTGACATTGGCGAGGATGCCTTAGTTGTGGTTGCCGTACAGCTCCTCTCCCATCAGCCTGCTGAGTGCCTGCTCCTGTCACCCCACACCGTGCCACCACTGCCTCCATGGAACTTACCTAAGCCATCAACTGCACTATTGTCGTCATTATGTTTTTAATGAAATAAAGATTATTTATATTTTAACATTCTAAAGGAGACTGAAAGTTCACACACTTAGAATACACAGAAGTGTTTAGCAGGGTGAGACTTCTGTAAACCCAGTCTTCAGAGTGTGATGTCACAGGACATCAAAACCCTACAGCTTTATAATTGTTGTTTTACCTATTCTTCTCTCATATATTCCACCCCGGCCACAGTTTCCTCTCCCTCCTCTCAGTCCTTCCATGTTCCCTTTCTCCACTCCTCTTCTTCATTTTTCTTCAGCAAACAGCAGGCCTCTCGGGGATATCAACAAAAGATGGCATAACAAGTTACACTAAGACTAGGTACATACCCTCCTATCAAGGCTAACCCAGTAGGAGGAAAAGGGTCACACATGCAGGCAAAAGATTCAGAGACACTATTAGCTCCCGCTATTAGGAGTCCTACAACAACACCAAACTACACAAGCACAACATGTATGCAGAGGACCTACATCAGACACATGGAGGCTCCTTTATTACTTCAGTCTCTGTGAGCTCCTTGAGCCCTGTTTAGTTGATTCTTTGGGGTGTGTTCTTATGGTGTTCTTGACCCCTCTGTCTCCTATGATCCTTCCTCCCCCTCTCCCACCAGATTCCCTGAGCTCCACTTAATATTTAGCTGTGGGTCTCTGGGATCCCTACACTTTAAGTTTGGGATAGGTATATACTACTATAAATTATTAAGAATGATTTTCTTTTTGTTCTAGAGCTTTCAGGTGTGCTGTCAAGCTGCTAGTGTATGCTCTCTCCAGTTTCTCTTTGTGGGCACTTAGAGCTATGAGTTTTCCTCTTAGCACTGCTTTCATTGTGTTCCATAAGTTTCAGTATGATGTGCCTTTATTTTCATTAAATTCTAAAATGTCTTTAACTTATTTGTTTCTTCCTTGACCAAGTCATCACTGAGTAGAGCATTGTTCAGCTTCCATGTGTATGTGGGCTTTCTGTTTTTGTCGTTATTGAAGACCAGCCTTAGTCCGTGGTGATCTAATAGGATGCATAGGATTATTTCAGTTTTCTTGTATCTGTTGATGCCTGTTTTGTGACCAATTATATGGTCAGTTTTGGAGAAGGTACCATGAGGTGCTGAGAAGAAGGTATATTCTTTTGTTTTAGGATGAAATGTTATGTAAGTATCTGTTTGTAGCAGAGGATGGCCTTGTTGGGCATCAATGGGAGGAGAGGCCCTTGGTCCTGTGAAAGTTGGATGCTCCAGTGTAGGGGAATTCAAGGGCAGGGAGATGGGAGGGCATGGGTGGGTGAGTGGGGGAACACCCTCATAGAAGCAGGGGAGGGGGGATGAGTTAGGGGGCTTCGGGGGAACAGGGAAAGGGGGATAACATTTGAAATGTAAATAAAAAAAATCCAATAAAAAAGAATGATTTTCACTGGGTATATTTGAAAGTTAGTTCTATTGTTTGGAACTATAGAACATCTTCATTAACATCATGTGAATGTTATTGAAAAATTAGATCTCATTTTATGCTTACCAAAATAAAATCTCTGGGGTTAGATGCAGAAATTCTTACGTACATTTAAGTTTTAAAACTACTGCTTTTGAAGCATTTTTCCTATTTTGTGTATATTTCCCCTTTAGACTATAGGTATCTTGAGAGCCATAGTATTTTATATTTTATAAGATTTATGTGGTTTCTATTTAATTTGTATGCCCCTTGGAAACCATCCCATCACAAATGCTCAATAAATATTGTTAAAAATGGAATGGAATTACTACAAATGTATTTTCCATTTTATATACTTCCAGAAAAATTCCCATAAGATGTTAGAAAGAATGTAAGTGTAAAAATGCCTGCTCCCATGGTATTCTTGCAGGTTGCTAAGAGGGTGGATTGCGTTCTCAACACAGAAAGTGGTAATAGGAAATACCATATGCTAATTATCTTGATTTAACATTTCATAACGTACATACATTCAAAGATAACCTATGATGATAAAAACATACAATCGTCAGTCTGCCATTATAAACAAACAAGCAACCAAATAACTTCTTTAATTTTTTTTTGCTTCCGTCTAGTTATTTCTTGTTTATTTCCCTGAGCATGAGTGACGTGCACATTCTGTAGCACACGTGTAGCTGTGACGGTAGAATTGATGGGAGCCAGTTCTCTTTCTACCACGTGGCTCCAGGAAAAAGGACCCAAGTCATCTGGATTGGTGGCAAGTGCCTCTAGCCGCTGAGCTATTACTGCCGCAGTTCTTTGTTCTTCTGACTCGAGGTTTCTAAGAACCTGTTATGCAGTAGCTGACCACGGCTTAAATGGACAGACATCGTAATTTAGGTGCCGTTATCCTTAAAGTAGCCATCCATGTGCTTTCTGGATGTTCTAACCTACGTTCCTTGCAGGTATGTTTGCAGAATTTTGAGGAGGGGAAATTTTCACTGCTGTGCCACATTCATACTTCTCAGTTGCTGATGGCACCCTGGACTCTAGTCTGGTTAGTCAACTGGTTTTCTAGTGAACTAGGAAACTCCTCAAGTTCAACATTTCTTTGTGCTCAGAGTACTTGGATTCAGTCTCAGAATCCCCCCTGTTTTAGCCCACTCCTTCCCTCTGATCAAATAAATATTTTAGTACCACAATTAAAATTTGTATGCAGAACAGTGACACCACTGTTTAACATGCTGACATGAACAGGGGAACTCTGGGACAGCCCCACTCTAGGTGAAGAGCTACACGCAATTAATGCCGAGAAAGGAAGAAACAGTCTTCCCGAGGGATGAAGCCCCTAAGTGGCTGTCCAATGCCAAGTGATCAGCCCTAGGAACATACAAATAAGTGTAACACTAATGGATTCATGGGGTTTAATCTATGCATTTATATATGTAACTAAAGAAAAACGAAAATAACATGAAAAGCAGAAGGAAGGCTGGGAGACAGAGGAAGGGAAACAGGAGAGGAGAATGAGACGTGGTAATATGGATAGAAGATGGGCAAAGTATATTCAATAAACATATGAAACATAAAAAAAAATTCGTATGCAGAATCCAAGCACTTTTTCCCTCAACATAATGTTGTGATGGATTATTTGGGAATTTCATACAATGCACCCTGACCACACCCACTTCTCATTACCACTCCCTCAACCCCCAAAAGTTGAATTTGTGCTGCTCCTTCTACTCCCTGGGGCCTGGTCAAGCTCCCAGTGGCCAGCCCCTTAAAGAGAACGGGAGTCCTTCCGCATGCCCCAGTCAGAGGCCATCAACTGTGAAGCGCTACACTTCAGTGTCGTTACCACAAGCTTTGAAGACTTTCCTCACTAGCTTCACGTCTGGACTGTTTCCTCTTTTGGGGGCTGGGGAGAGGTTGGCACAGAAACCTTCAGTGTGTCCCATTCTCAGTTAGGAGTCTGCAGTCATCCATACCCCTTGCAAAACATGCCTGCCTGCCTATAGTATTCCCGAGGAAGCACGGATCACAAACATCAACACGGTCTCTGGCAGCAGCGTGGATGACAGACATCAACCTGGTTTCCCTCGGCAGTAGGGATTACAGAGGTCTCTCGAGGAGACTTAACCCAGACAACAAAGCATTCTTTGTTTTCGAGGAGACAACCTAGAAAAGGAACCACCCTTCATCTCAGATACCTTGTTGCTGCTCAGAGTCTCGGTGATTGTGAGGTTAAGCAGCCTGTTGAGGGCAGAGACTCCAGGCTTCTGTATGCACCCTTCCCTTGGCACTGGTTGCCTCAAGGATACCCAGACACGACCATCATGTTTGCAGCCCGCCCCAACCACTTTTTAAATGTTTTTTAAATTACTTCTTTTTTTAATAGATCAATCATTATCCACCCTTCTGGTCTGCCCTCCCACAGTTCCTCATCCCATTTCTCCTTCCCCCGTCTTCAAGAGGATGTCCCCCCTCCCAGATCTCCCCACTCCCTGGGGCCTCAAGTCTCTTGAGAGTTAGGCAAGTCTTCTTTCACTGAGGTCAGACCAGGCAGTCCTCTGCTGTATATGTATCTGGGGCTTCGGACCAGCTCATGTATGCTGTGTGGTTGGTGGCTCAGTGTCTGAGAGATCTCAGGTGTCCCTGTAAGTTGACACTCCTGGTCTTCCTATGGGGTTGCCCTCCTCCTCAGCTTCTTCCAGCCTTTCCCTAATTCAACCACAGGGGTCCCTGACTTCAGTCCATTGGTAGAGCGTAAATAGCGGCATCTATTTCAGTCAGCTGCTTGTTGGCCTCTCAGAGGACAGCACCTGTCTGTACGCACACCATAGCATCAGTAATAGTGTCAACCCTTGGAGTCTCCCCTTGAGCTGGGGCAAGTTGGGGCAGTCACTGGACCTCACTCTCTTCTCCATTTTTGTCCCAGCATTTCTTTTAGACAGGGACAATTCTGGGTCAGAGTTTTAAAACTAGAGTTTATATATTTAATAGAATTTTTGAGTTCACAGTGCTATCCAAAGACTTTATTTTACTGATCACTCTTGGTTTAACCTCTTTATAATTTCTTTTGTTCACCCCTAGTCCAGGTCACTATCATCTTTGATCCAGATTGTTTGGTTCAAAATGTTCTCTTAGAGCTGACAAGATGGCACAGTGGATAAAGGGCTCCGCTACCAAATCTAATGACTTGAATACAATCCCATAATCCCTTATGGTAAAATGAGAGAATTAACTCCTGCAAGTTGTTTTTTGACCTCCACACGAATGCCATGGCATGTGCACGCACGCACGCACGCACGCACGCACGCACGCACGCACGCACCCATACACTCATACCACAGTAAACACAATATACACAATAAAAAATAAATGTTTTATTTAGATAATATTAACAGCAACAATAACAAAATACACTAGACTTTGGAGAGATAAAAATTTATATTTAAAACAAAGCTAAAACCCTGTCTGGGTCTGATAACATATGGGAAAAGCTGCCGTATGCCTCCCTATGATCAGAAGTGTTGCGGCTGACCAGGCATCTCTACTGTCTTAGTGCCACCGTTGTGCAGTAAAGGTTTTTTCCAAGGGAAAAATTAAAAAGCGGTAGTTAGACCAAAATATAATCCTATCAATTTTACATAAAATATTGATAGGAAATAAAAATTTAGCATCCCTAGTGTGAATTCTGTGGACTGCACCAAATACAAATATATAGATTAAGGAAAGTTAACGTAATCTTTTTATGGGAACAAAAATCAATTACATGTCAGCTTTGTAGTATTATAAATGTATTTAGTCAGCATAGGATTTTTCCAGCAGTGTTTTCTGCAGATTGAAATTGACTAACCAGATGTTAAATATTAAATAGAACTAATCAGAGCATGGTTCAGGAGGCTTTAAAAACAATGATCAAAGGGAGCTATTTATTACCTAATGCATGTTTCTGCTGAAATATCAGCTCCGTAATATTATATTTAAACTTAGTTTTTTTCAAGATTACATTTTTTTAGCTTTATATGAACAATAATTAACGTTAGCAAATTAAGTTAACAAATTAACCAGGTAACCGAATTATTGTACATCATCGTGGCTTGAGACTTGATCAAAAAAATATAAAGCTCAATTCATAGACATAAAGCCTTAGTGTGATGTTTAGTATACACATAAAACTTTCAATAATAATACAAGCACAGGCCTGTGTTGCTTAATAAAGAGGAAATGTTTTGTGAAGTGTGTCTTGAGGCAACCAAGTTGTTATGTGAACACCATAAAGCGTACTTACACAAACCCAAGTCACATAGCCTACTGCATACCAAGGTTACAACTATGGCACAGTCTTTTGCTCTGGTTTTAGGGCTGGATGAACAAAACAACGTGAGATGAAATCCAGGACAAGAGAAACCGATGTAGTTAGGAGACATGGCAAACAGGCACCTGAAATTGCTGACAAGTTATGTGCTCTAAAATAAGGGTAAACATGTAATATAATAAATACTTGAGCCAGCAAGTGACAGCCCTTCATTAACGGTCATTAACTATGATGCAGTGCATACAGTGTCTGGTATTCTTGTATGTAGCTGGCAGTGTGCTGCAGGTCTGTTGACAGGATCATGTCCACCTCTGTGTGAGAAATGGGTAACATTGTGATGTTAGGATGGCTGTGGGATCACTTGGCCACTGCAGATTTCCAGTCCCATAATAATCTTATGGGACTATTGCTGTGTAGCTGCCTGTGGCCACAGACCAACTGGGTTCTCCTGAAAGGGGGGCTGGAAATGAAAAAAGGGGACAGAGGGAGAGAGAAAGATGAAGCCAAGACAAAGTTCTCTGATCAAGGCTCAAAGTTTAATGTTCGGCTCTTCAATTTAAAGGGAAAGCCCCACTGAACCTCTTCTTGTTTCAGCCGGAGATGGGTGGGGGAACCCATCCTTAGTCACAGCAGGAGATGTCTCAAGGCAAGCTCAGTGGGTAGTTTATTCTTTAAGTTCCTGTAGCAGGTTGTACGTGCAGCCAAGGTCCTATGATAGGTCCAACTAGGTCCTATTATTTGGTCTATTGTGGTAAACAAGGTCTTTCAGGTCTGCTGATGGGAGGGCACACTGCTGGAAATGTGGTCTGCTGTTGACCATAACTTTGTGTAGCATGTATCTGTAGGAAACATAGCCGGTTGCTTAGTTCATGTCTACACACCAGACAGCAGAAGCAGAGAGAAGCTGAACAACTGTGAACAGTTCATGGAGTTATCATTTGGTTATGGCTTTTAGTTTTAGAAAATTCTTCACAATACTAGAAATAAATAATGTTTTTTTTGTTGTTGTTTGTTTTGCTTTTTTTGAGGTTGGGGAGGGGTTATGGAAAAGAGCACTTTACAATATCTTATAAGCACACAGTACTTGGTAGTTTTATGTCAACGTGATACAAGCTAGAGTTGTCAGAGAGGAGGGAGCCTCAATTGAGAAACTGCTTATTTCTCAATTGAGAAATATGATTGGGAAAAGCCTATGGGAGGTGGTTCTCAAGATGTGGGTCTTGACCCCCTTTCAGGGTCCAACAACCCTTTCACAAGGGTCGCCTAAGACAATTGGAAAGCACAAGTATTTATATTATGATGCTCAATAGTAGCAAAGTTACACTTATGAAGTTGCAATGAAAATAATTTTATGGTTGGGGGTCACCGGTCACCAAGAAACCGGGTTCAAAGCATTAGGATGTTGGAGAACCACTGCTATAAAACTTCTTAATTAATGATTAATGGGGGAGAGCCCAGCCCACTATGGATAATGTCATTTCTGGTCTATTGTGGTCTATTGTGGTCCTGGGTTCTATAAGAAAGTAGGTTGAGAAAGCCATGAGGATCAAGCCAGTAAGCAGCACACATCCATGGCTTCTGTATCAGCTCCTGCCTCCAGGTTCCTGCAGTGCTTGTGTTCCTGTTCCTGTCCTGACTTTCTTTGATGAGCGGTGATGTGGAGGCATAAGTTGAATAAACACCTTGCCATTTGGATGTCAGCTTTGAGTCCTACTAATAGGTTCTTAAAGTGGTCTGTTTTTGCAAAACTGTGAAGAATGCAGAAGGCTCAGATGAGCCTGAGAAAGTAGACTTCCTGAGTAGAAGAATTTCGTAAGCCTGCCTTGGGAATTTATTTAAAACATAAACATTGAGAAAGAAAACAAACCCTATGTAGTCTATCTTCTGACCTTAGAGATGCAGCGTGAATACATGGCCATGGACTTGAAGACTATCACCAGAAACAAAACTGCAGCACAGTGCAGATCCAGATCATCCCCGCAAGAGGAATACTCTAGTGAGAAGAAATTGTAAGTTGAATAAGGACTCTGTGCTTTACATCACTTATATTTTGCTGTACGCAGCTAAGCTGTTATTAATTGTATGATAATATGTATATAATCCTCACTTTTGAAAGTCATTACTCTTCTCAGTTAAATCTTCTGCTCTCTTCATGAAATTGTGTCTCCAACTGAATGAAAATGATTCAAATTATGCATAAAATTTATGTTCAAAATTTGTACATGAATTTATGGGAACTGCAAAATTGTAAGATTTTTGTTGTTGTTGTTGTAGAATCGTGTTGACATGAGGGAGGGATGCATGCACATTTTTTGTTGGGAAGATTCTCTTGCCAGAATGAGGGCAAATTGGGTAAGGGTTACTATGTCCCAAATGCTGCTTTAGACAGGCTTGTTTCTCACTGCAGAGGCTGCAAATTACACAGAGACGTCTGACTGGCAGTTTTCTATATTGTAGGCTTTCTGTGCTTAACAGATTAACTGCTTTTTATGTTATTCTTTTCCCCAGGATTCAGGAAAGAAAGTGACATAATAGATTTCTTTTCCCTGGGAGTCACAGTAAACCTCCTTAGTGGAATCCAGTTGCTCTTTGGGAGGTAAAGAGCGAACTAACCTGTGTTTCTACAAGTTACAAAACCATTTACATTTATTACCCTTGCACAGTGAGGCCCCAAAGCCTCAGAGCTATGATTCTCCAAATCACTGCATTCTAAGCTTGACTGATTGGTTTAAAGGCTTGTGAGAGATTTATAATGATTCACTGTGTAAGCCAATGATTTCATATTTAAGCAGGAGACTGATACAAATGACGGGAAACTTTAGACTGTCTTTTGACTTACTGGCCGGCCAACTACTTCCATAGATTTACAGAAAAACAGCATGTTCCCTGCACTGTGTGAATCTCACTTTTTTTTTGTGTGTGAAGTACATACTCTCATTTTAATGCATATAACCATGATAATTTTCTGCCTATTTATGCTGCCAGTATGGATTACTTAGCTGTACAATATTTGTCTGTATTAACCACAGAAACTTAAAAGGCCCCGTTGCTTTTGAACTTCTTTGTTGATCCTCATAAAGTTTAAATTGCTTCCCCAAATTCCAGATTTGTTACTTAAATAGCACACACATTGCTGTACATTAAGTTTGGAAAAATTACCATAGTTAGGTTATTATCATATTTCACAATAACACATAGCATTAGTATGTTGATTTTTTTTTAAAGTTTACCTAAATTACTATGGTTTAAGTGTGGCATTAGTAAAGGCGAGAGAAATAGGTTGAGTATACATTAATAATATTAAATCTTATGTTTTGCCTTTCTAATCAATGTGGACAACTTGACATTTGTGATGAAACCCAAGTGTTTTAATTAAGACGTTGCGGGGAGCAATAAGCTTATTGAGAATAAGGAAAGGGGAGAGGTGGAGAAG
This sequence comes from Arvicanthis niloticus, assembly GCF_011762505.2. Lineage (NCBI taxonomy): Eukaryota > Metazoa > Chordata > Mammalia > Rodentia > Muridae > Arvicanthis > Arvicanthis niloticus. The sequence goes on from NC_047660.1 coordinate 23,548,576, forward strand.
GATGGGCTGGATAAGCCACGTTAGACTCTCATATACCAGGCTGCTGATCGTTACCAGCAATGCTGGGGGTACCAATGCGAGTGATCAGGACATCACAAAGAGGTTCAGTTTCAAGTGTCTTTATTAGAAGAAAATCAAGTCGTATTGTCTCTTTGGCTGCTTCATTCGTTCCAGTTTCAAAGAAGCCCACCCTCTCTCCATTTCCACAACCAATGCTTCCCACATCTTCTCTCATGCCCCCTAGTTCACCTCAGCCCTACCATCCGTCCCTCCTGCTAATATGTGACTGACTTCCTGCTTCCACAATCTTCTCCAGGCTCCTTCCTGTTCAGATCAGGTTTGCATAGTCTCTTCCCTTCCTGCGTGTGCTTCTCCATCTTAGTGTATGTCCCGTCCATTATTTCAAGGTCAGAACTCAAGATTTAAGAGAACAACTTTTGGACTAGTACTCAATTCTACCCTCAGTCTTTTCCCTACTATTTCAAGCATCTTACTTACTTAATCTCTCTAAACCTGTTTCCTTTGTACAGACGGGACTACTCCATTTTTAAAGAGTGTGTGAAGACTCAGAAAACTAAAGGATGGTGCTAAACACCATGACTGAAATGTAGTTAAATTGTTATGGTTGCTACTAAGTTAACCTACAATAATAATACTTAAAAACAAACAAACAAACCAACCAACCTTAGGGAGATTCATTCTAGCTCTCTAGCCAGTCCCTGAAAGAGAATTACACTCAAAATAGCCTTTGCTCATACGAAATCATCTCACTGGAAGCTCTTTTGAATAGGGATGGTGATCCTTTAGAATAGGAATGTGATCAGTCTTTGACATTTCTGTGGTCTTGTTATTGAAGTCTTCCTCTCAGTTTTTATAGCTCCACCTTGCGTATATGAACATGAAAGGCTTCGTCATAAGTTATGTTATAGTTCAAATGAGACATACTGGTAGATTTTGCTGACTTAGTGGCATATCTTATTGCAGAATGACTAAAAGACACTTGATGCTTGGTTAACTTCGTCTTTAGGGACTCCTGGACACCTGTCAGTCACCTGGTCTGGGTTTGTGTCTAGGTGTACTGTCAAGCTACTTACTCTGTGTTTGTGTAATCTTCTTCCTTTTTTTTTTTTTTTTTTTTGATAACTCCAACTTCTTGAGCTTCTTATTCCTCTTCTTTAGGCATTTCCCTCTGTTTCCTCTGCTTGCTCAAAGATCACTGTCAATGGCTTGGGAATCCTATTTGTGTCTTCTGTCAGTACTCTTGTATGAATGTTTCGAGCACAAAGGGGGGCTCTTCATGGCTTTCCCAGCTTCAGTCCTACACCTCTCTTTACCGTTGTCAAGAGGTGAAAGTCCTTACTTGAACCCTCTTCATTTCCATTTCTGTGGCCACTGTCCCTTCCTTCCATGTGATGTTACATATGAAGGCATATGAGTCCTGTCTTTCAGTTGAGGGGAAACGACAGTCTTTGAAATTTAGTTCATTATCCTGTTACTCACTTATGAAACCAGAAAAAGTTATGGCTGGTTTTTTTTTTTTTTTTTAACGAATCAAGATTTCCTCATAGTTACAGTGGATGATATGTTCTGGGGCATTCCACAGTCTAAGTGGAGAAGGATCTGTCTCTTTTCTTCACAATTTTTATTACTTACTCCTTTGGAACTTAACATTTAGAATAACTAATCTAATCTAAACTAAGTCTTTGAAGAGATTCACTGTTCTACTGGATCTCCAGTCAGCTTTACTGGAGCAAACATGTATCAGTTATTTAAAATATAACAAATGTTTATTGTTGCTTTGCATAACATATTGTCAATTGTGGTTGTTGCTGCTACACCTCTCTTCCATTCTGTTAGGATCTCTTTGTCCTTTCACTCAGAATCCATGTGGAGGCAGTTGTGATGAAGAATCCAGCGGGTGGGAAGGACAAGGGGACCTCTGGCAACTTGTAATGTCTCTAAGTATAGAATCTGCTTAGGTACAGCATGAGAACTTTGTGATCACATGAGTGTCCACTCACAGTTTAGGCATTTGTATGGTCCTGTCACAATAGGCATAGAAAGTCACGTGAGATAGGACAGGTGAGTGTAATTCTCTTTCAGGAGTGCAAACAGCCTTTGCACTCTATTCTGAAAGCTGGAAATGTAGTTTCAGCTCCAGGCATGTCTGGGGAGAGAGCCATTTTCCAGTTTATAAAATTGTTAGTAGCATTCAGAGCCTCTACCCCATTGGAGTAAGAGCTTCTGTTGCTTGCATATTGGAAGAGGAAGGCCACTCTAATTTCCGTATCATGTGGACTTGCTTTCTTAAAGCCAGCCAGGTAGAAAATCTGTCCTATCTAGACATACATTTCAATCTTTTGAAGCATGATCAAAAGAACACTTTTCCCTTCTCTGTGGTCTATGGAGAGCAAGAAAGTCTGAGATGCTACCCACATTCATAAGAAGGAGAATGGAAGGACCAAAAAGGTGGAGATGGTGGGGTCCATATCAGAACTTGTTACAATCCTCAACCTGTTGATTTGAAAATTGTGTATATGGAGACTTAAATGAGGTGCCTGTTTCATGGGCTCTACTCCACAAAGGGTGGTGCTGTTTCTGCTTGCTAGATGTGAGGGCAATCTTAGGAATTTATCTTGTGTTACTCTCATAGCATCTATAACCAGTGTCTTGATACATTTATATTATTTGTGTATAAAGTTTTACTACAGAGTTATAGGCTTTTGGAAGGCAGGGATATATAATTTATATCTTCAAAGCCACCAATATCTGGTTCTCACACCTCACATACAGATGTTAGTCATTTAATCCTTAGATGTCTGCAGTCTCCCAGTCAGCTTGTCTCATAATATATTATAACTAGTTGTATGCACTTGTCTGTCCTACTTGATTGGGTGTCCCTGAGATGGAGCAAGAAGACTAACCCCCATTTTTTCCTGTTTCCTGTTCCTTGTCCATCTCAGTTCCTATTACAAATCATCAAATGCCACAACTACACATAACAGATTCTTACGCAGTGATGACTCACTGAATAAATAATAATTTTCAGCAATAATTTAGTCAAGGAATCTACAGATATTTAAGAGGAAATATTTACTAACAAATCTCAAGAAACTTGGCAAGTGTGGGATTCAGGCAAATGAAGCAGGAAGCATGATTTTCTCACAGTTTCCCACTAAAAGTAAATTTAACAAAATCAGTTAATCAATTTTTAAATACAAGTAGGTGGCACCCTGGAACTACAGAGCCTAAATTATAACTCCTTTCTGATTTATGGGTTGGCTTATGCTTTGATGCCCCTCAACAGAAGAATAGATACAGACTATGTGGTACATTTACACAATGGAATACTACTCAGCTATTAAAAACAATGACTTCACAAATCTTGCAGGCAAATGGATGGAACTAGAAAATGCCATCCTGAGTGAGGTAATCCAGATTCAAAAGGACATACATGGAAATACAGGAACAAAAAAATGGAGCCGAGACTGAAGGAAAGGTCATCTAGAGACTGCTCCATCTTGGGATCCATTCTATCTACAGATTCTATTGCTGATACTATTGCTGATGCCAAGAAACGCTTACTGACAGGAGCCTGTATAGCTGTCTCCTGAGAGGCTTTGCCTGCACCTGACTAAGACAGATACAGATTCTCACCGTCAACCATCAAACTGTGCCCAGGCACCCCCATGGAAGAGATAGGGAAGGACTGAGGGAACTGAAGGGGTTTGCAATTCCATAGGAAGAACAACAATATCAACTAACCGGACCCTTCAGAGCTCCCAGGGATTAAACCAAAGAGTATTCATGGGTGGGCCCATGGCTCCCAATACATCTGTAGCAGAGGACTCCATTATCTGACATCAATGGGAGGGGAGGGGAAGCTCTTGGTCCTGTGGAGGCTTGATGCCCCATCGAAGGGGAAAGCTAGGGCTGTGAGGGTAAGGTGGGTGGGGGGCGGGGCACCCTCATAGAAGCAGAGGGTAGGGAAGATGGGAGAGATTGCACAGGGGAGATCAGGAAAAAGACATTTGAAATGTAAATAAAATAATCTGTAAAAAAGAAAGAAAAATAATTGCATTCTGGTAGCCATTTCATATTTATTATTGTGTCGAATTTAATATTTTGAAATCTTAGGGTTCTTGGTAGAACCCCTACCAAGGTTGATATCAAGGTTTCAATACTGGTTAAGATGTAGAAAATATTTGATTAATTTTATGGGAATTTGCTTTTCTGTTTCTTTAGACAGTACTGAATCATTTTCCCAGCCTTGGGTAAAACTTAAAAGTATAGTCTTCCTGAATTTTTTTTTTTAGGGGTGGAGGAGTAGGCTGATATTTGTAATATGGAAGAAATTTGAGTCTGTGTGCTGCTTCTTTGAGCTGATTATACACGTTGACTTCTTGTTATGGTTATGAAATGAAAGCCTCAGTTTTGGGGCTGTGTTGATATCATTTGCATAGGGCCAGTGACTTAATCTATCTGGGCTGTTATAATAAGCCTGAGGCTGGATAGTTTATAAACAACAGAAGTTTGTTACTTACGCTCTAGAGGTTAAGTCTAAGTAATATTGGGCTCAGTGTCTGGTAAGTGCAGCAGTCTGCTTCACAGAGTACCTTTCTGCCCTGACATCACATGGCAGAGAGGGCAAAGGATGCACACACAGAGACACACAGACATACAGACCCACAGACATAGACACACAGAGATGTAGACACACACACACACACACACACACACAATTTTAACTGAAACAAAACTACATATTTGTGGGGGTACAGTATGATCTTTTACTGGTTATATAAAATATGTACTTATAATTATCAGGCCAAGGTAATTGATGTAGCTATCATTTGAAGCTATCAGTGTGTCTTGGAAACACTAAAAATTCTATTAGCTTTTTGAAGTATAGTTATTGTTTTTTAACCTGAACTATTTCAGATCTCTAATATTACTTCGGAGGTGTCTGCTTGTATGATGTCATTGCCCTGCATGGGTCTCACATCTTCATGCTGTCACACTGGCATTTAAATGAGAAGATCTGAACCTGGTGACACACATTCAGACCATGAACAGGTGAAGAGGAGGGAGTCATAGGCTTTTGAGTTCTTGCCTTGTTGTTAGAAATCTATAGCACTTTTGATAACTATCTTGGGGCTTGATGAACAGTAAGTGCTCCAGAAATGCCAGATAATATGGCTTCAGACTCAGGATTTTCCTAAACTAGAAGCTTAAACCAAAAAAGTTTTGCTTGTATATATGTATGTGTATCCAGAAGAGGCCATCAGATTCTATGCAGCTGGAGTTACAGCTACTGTGTCGGTTCTGGGAGAAGAACGGGAGTTCTTTCCACGAGCATCAAGTATTCTTCACTGCTGTGCCCACTTTCTTGGCCCTAGACCAAATTCTTACATGTATAGATCACATATTATTAACTCTCCCAAGGGGGCATGCTCTGCTGACACATCCATTTCCTATTTGCAAAGCGTATTTACAGTTTGCTTGATCTGAGCACAGTGTCTGTTCTTTTGCCAGTTGTGGGGATATTACAATTTCTCAAATGAGGGTCTTGTGTGAACCCGTGTCCTTGCCCTTACTGTCCTCGTGATCCCGGAAGTCCGTGTTCTCTCGCAGCTTTGTCATCCTGCTCTTCCTTTCCCCATCCCGTTGACACGACGTACATTTATAGCACTGTGCAACCCCTGTCTGCTTCCAGAGGGACCATCAGTTTAAACGGGAACTCTGCACTCTAAAGGACAGTCACTCCCCCTCCTCCTCACCTTCAGCCCCTGTCAACACCTAGTCTGCTTTCTGTAAGCTGGCCTATTATAGGTGTTACTCACAAACAGAATTATACAGCATTTATCCTTTTATCTTGGGGTTATTTCAGTTTAGATGCCATGTTCAAAGTTCACCTGCATTGTAGCACAGGTCAGAATTACATTTTTTTTTCTTGTGGTTGCATACATACACCACGCTTACCTGTTCATGGACACTTATGTTGCTTCTCCTACTTGGCTATCAACCTTGGTATGCAGGTGGCCCTCGGCTCTTTTCTTCAGTGTCTTTAGATGTATATGTCCAGTAGTAAAATCACGGATTACACAATAATGACATGCTTTGTCCTTTGAGGAACCACCCAACTATTTTTCCTGGCCACAGCATAATTTTACATTCCTACCAGAATGTCACTAGGGTTCCAATTGTCCACTTCCTCACTGATACCCTTATTCTGACTTTCAAAACTGATACAAATGTGTATTCATAATAACAGTCTTAGAGGATACAAGTGGATACCAGTTTTAGTTTTATTTCCTTAATGGTAACCAATGTTGAACATCTTTCCCCAGGTATATTGTACTTTTGTGTATCTGCTTAGATGATCTGCTCTTGAAGCCACGGATGCCATCCTTCTATTAGACGCAATGGTTCTGGCTTAGCTTCGAGTATTGGTCCTTGCTTGTTATTGTGTGGTTTGAAAATATTTTAGTGCCTTCCACTTCAGGTCAGACCTAGATTCGTTCCTCCTTTGATTAGCTGGCTCTTTCTTTGAGCTCATTTTAGATGTCATCCAGCCCTCTCGGCTGTCTCCCAATTTCTGCCTCTGTCTTACTCATCTTTGGTTTTATCTCCCTTTAGCCTTCCACACTCCACTCACTGGTGACCATCTCTGGTTTATTTCTTTTTACACCTTAAAGCTCTGTCTCGAAGAGATGCAACTAAAGATGGTCCCATAATTGGTAGATGTACCTCCCAGTTAGTGGTTTAAGTCTTTTGTGAAAGGATTGGTTGAACTGTTTGTATCTGAATTAAAATATCTCTGTGTTATTTAGTACAATGATCTGCACAAGAAAGCACTCCATTCGTGCATTTCTGAATGATTTGAATTCACTTTGAATAGGGAACATCTGTCAGCATCTAAGCCTTTGGTGCTTTGTTGTTAATTTCATCTTAATATATTTTAGACTTAGGAAAAGAAAATGTAGACTTCAGAAAAAATACACGAGAATGTGTCATTTCAGCATGTGACATTACTGCTGTCTGAGAAAATTAAATTGCAGTCTGTGGGTCCTTTTTAAACATTACATTTTAACATTTAAAACATGTCCAGTGGTGCTTACATTTGGTATCAGATATAAGTGATTAATAATTCCATGTTCTCTGAATTCTTGATTTGTTTCCTGTGTCACAGGCTGGAGACCATTAAGGGGCGATTAGGGAGGATGTCCTTGAAGTCTCTTTCACACCAAGAATCTCCCTTTTTTTGGTTCACTTAACTTAATGTGGGAGTTGCTTGTGACATTTTCTATACTTCACCTTCTGAGGTTATGGGCCCCATTCATGTGCCACATTTCCCTCTCAGATGAGTAAGTATGACTTTTATGAATTTTCTTCACTTGTGGAATTTAATTTACATGAATAATTAGGAAAGAACCGAGTGGAAATTTCGCTCTCCCTAGGCAAACAATCCCATTAAGAAAATCAACTGCCAACTTTTACTTTCATTTTTTTCCCTCTCTCCACCCTAAAATTTATTGCTTGCTACAAAGAAGCAAAATAAAAAGAAACAGACGACTACTATGTACAACTATTTTACATATTGATATCTGAATAATTACCTTAGGGCATGTTGAGTTGCAGTATGAACTACTATTTCCCCTGGGCATTATATTAAAATATTTTACTTCCTTAGCATACAATATTTTCGAATTCTGTAAGGAGTATAGTTGTTAACAGACATGGAGTGTGCTAGCAGAAACAAAAAGATTAGGGAGACTTAATAAAAAAAAAGGGAATTATTTACAGAATGTTCCACAATTTAAATACTGTTACAATATAGTTAGTCAATTACAACAAGCAACATAATAAAAGATAAAGCTATAATCATGTACAGATGATTGGTACTTGCATATTTTCTATTTCAAATTGTGTGTTTCAGATAAAAGTCTGTTTGATAATTGTTTCTCCAGTTTTTATTTTGAGTCCTGTATGCCCTTGCTTGCTTTCCATTTACAAAGCAAAGGTCTGCAAGAGATCTACTGATCAGGGAGACCCCTGGCTGCTGGGGGACATTCTCATACTGTGAGTCTGCTCAGTTCAGGGCTTGAACACACTGGAATATGGCATATAATGAGGCTGGCATGGTGCTGTGTGTTCCCCCAATATTCTTTTGCTCCACAAAGCTGAATTGAGACATGTGTTCATTGACAACTACACTAAAGTGAAAGCCAGTGTCAGAAACACTCGGTCAGAGTGGGACATACCATCAGATGTGGGCTGGAGGTTCTGTGGTTCTGTGGACTGTGTGACAATGATTGAATTACATATTAAATTATTCACCTCCCCATTTTCTTTCTTTTTTTTTTTTCAAGAGGGAAGAGAACTACATTTCATTGATTATATATTGATAAAAATATACATAGACCTTTCTTCACAAATAAGAGAGAATGCCTCTACCTCCTTACTAGAAGACTTCTAAAACCAATTGAACAACCTGTTTTATTTTTTTTAAATTTATTCTTCTCCTGTACAATATATCCTGTGCAGTTTCCCCTCTCTCCACTTTATCCACTCCCCCCTCCCCTTTCCTCTAGATCCACTTCTCCTCCACTTCTCTTCAGAAAAGAGCAGGTTTGCCAGGGATATCAATCGAACACGCCATAACAAGTTACGATAAGCCTAGGCACAGATCCTCATATCAAGGGTGGATCAGGCAACTCAATAGGAGAACCTAAGAGTAGGCAAAATGGTCAGAAATGCCCCCTTGTTCACTGTTAGGTGTCCCACAGGAATACACAACCATAACACATATGCAGAGGACCTGACCTGGACTCATGTAAGCTCTGTGATTGTAATGCCAGTCTCAGTGAGGCTGTGTTCTTGTGGTGTTCTTGACTCCTCTGGCTTCTACATTCCTTTCTTCTCTTCTTTGGTTGGATTACCTGAGTTCCACCTAGCGTTTGCCTGAGAGTCTTTGCATCTGCTTCCATCAGTTGCTGGATGAACCCTCCTTGATGATGATTCTCTTTCCCATTTTCTTATTCGCAGAATTAAGTGCGTGAATTGTAAATGAGATTGTACAAGGAAAACACATGTTTTACTTCCTGATGTTATTATCATTTTTGTTGCTGCAATGAGACCAGAGTTTTGCAGTCATAGGAAAAGGGCTTCTAACTGCTATTCTTAAAACCAGAAACTGTATCTCAGATTCCAAGAAAAGCCTCAAAACAAAAACAAACCTTTCATGTGCATCTGAAGTGATGAAGTGTGCTTGTTTCTATAGTTAGTCTGAGATGCCACCTTTTAGGAAATCAAATATTACCATACACATTTGTTTATTAAGTAGTTCTCTGCATAAAATTTGATCATATTGATTTTACTAATTATAAAAAAAGACAATTTCTAATTTTTTTTTTAATTTCTAATTTTTGATTCATTGTCTGTTGTCTTGGAATTGGGTGCCTGTATATTACTCTTGCAGATGGACAAACAATGTGCAGATTCAACCATGTGATCGCCGTTAGACTTCTGGTCAGGAACCCCTAACCTTGGTGCTGGACAGGCTTTTCTCTATGCACTCAGAAGCCCTGATTTTTTTTCACATTGTGGCTGTGGCTGAGGTACTCAGTGACGGGTATTTAGCGTCTTGCACTAAGTGACCAAAAGCTGAATTGACTTGTAGTGCATTATCAAATCACTTTACAAAATGGCTACATAGGACTTCCTCATCTATTAATCTGATAAGCTAGCACCTTCTCAGTGCCATCTGTAGATGGCAAAAGGAAATGTACTCTGTCACAGATTAAAAATCAATTGAAATAACATTTCCACCTTTAGCTGCAGCAAATTCGTTGAGAGAATGAAATGGAATCCCGGCGATATTAGCGATAGTGGTGTCTGTTGCTGCATTTCTAGTCTATTAAATGCAAGAATCTCAAGTCCTGCCAAGTGTCTATCTGGATGTCCCCTTCTCTGACCTTTCTTCTCCTTTCTTTCCTTCTTTTGTGGCTTAGTTTGTCTTTCCAGAGGGGAAATATATGCCATATTAATTTATATTTAGGTTAGTTGTATAACTAATGGCTAACCATTAGCTCAAGGATGACTTATGTGCAAAGAAGGAGGTGAAACCTTTCCATGGAAAGATGGAGAAGGCTTAATGGAGGCAATACATCGACTGAAGACCATCTCATCACAGAGGTGCATTGTGGGAAATATGAAAATGAATGATGGGCTTTGATGGCATCACAGTGTGATATGTGAGTGTGACTAAAACAAGTTTCTAGGGGGATTTGAATGTTATGCTGAGAGCCTGCAGGCTATTCATATTCTTAGAGCCACTTGATCTCCCCATTTGAGCTTCATACCACCCCCAGAAGAGTGGAAGAATTATGGTATTTAGAACCAGAATATTTCTGCTCAAAAGATGTTAAAGACTACAGGATCTTGGGCAAGCAACTGAAGCACAGAACTGTTGACCTAAATTGGGTTGCTTAAAAAAAAAGTGTAGTAGTCCAGTTGGTATTAAAACTATTGTGATAGGGTATGAAACGACTGACCTTGAAATTAATCCCTTGCTGGGGCAGGTTTCTAAGTAGATGAGGGAGCCCAAGTGTGGTGGTTTGAATAAGAATGTTTCCTATAAGGCTATTCTGTTTGAATACTTGGTCCCCAGTTGGTAGAAATGGTAGAATAATTTGAGAAGGACTAGGAGGTGTGAATTTGTTAGAGGAGGTGTGTAACAAGGAGGGAGGTGCTGAGGGGGCAGGCTTTAAGGTTTCAGATACGCATGCCATTCCCAGTATGTTCTCTGCTCCTGCCAGTGGATGGAGATATGAGCTCACAGGAACTGCTCCAGTGTCTGCCACCAGCACTGCTGCTCCAACATCATAAACCCTAACCCTGTGGAACCAAAAGTTAAACTCCTTCTTTTGTAAGTTTTCTTGATCGTGGTTATTTAGCACACCAACAGAGAAGTGACTAAGACATGGAGAAAAGTTACACCATCTGCAAGATTCAGCAACCATAGCATCTCTGTGCTGTACTGTGGACTGCAGTTTATGCAGCCACCTCTACCTCCCACACTTGATCCCTGCAAGCCTTAACTGTAACAATATTGGCATTACACTGACAGTAATTATATGAATATACTGTGCTCATGTGTATATGTGCCAGATCCATTGTGCTTACTCAGCAAGTCACATTTTTGGTTCCCTTATTCCAACTCAGAAGTTAGACATGCTGTATTCCTCATCACCATAGATACTGTCTTTGAATTCGAGTTTTACCTTTTCCAGAAAAGGCATGTCTGCTGGCATATTCAGCTGTCCGTCTCTGTTCATGTACTCAGTTTAGTGGAGTTGAATCACAAGACTATTATTTCAGACCATCCCATGAAAGAGAATGGCTTTGGATAGAGAGCTCATGCCCAAGACGGGCAAATACTACAAAGGGTTTTATTTTACTCAAATACTTTTTCCTCCTTTAAGAATGAGGGCTATGTGTTACTGATAATTTTGTCAATAGTGTTTAGTATTTTGCATAGACCTACTAAGCATTGATGCATTTTTGTTGAATAAGTAAATCAGATTTGGCTAAAATCAAGTTTTTCTAAATGTAATTCACATTTTATAAAACATGAGTCTCTCTCTCTCTCTCTCTCTCTGCCTGTCTTTTCAAGATGTTAAAGGTTTCTCTGTGTAGCCCTGGCTATCCAGGAACTTAATCTGTTGACCAGGTTGGCCTTGAACTCAGAAATCCACTTCCCTCTGCCTCCCAAATTCTGAGATTAAAGTATGCCACCACCACCCTAGATTATGAATATTTCATAAAATACTTTTACTTCTACAATCAACTCATTACATCTCCCCAGTCATTTTCTTCTTTTAGTCATGATCCATAGCCCACTTTTGAGATGAATAAAGTAAGATCTAGAACATGACCCAGGTAGCAGCAATGTGGAGTTATCCAGAACTGAGCCATAGTGGGGTCTGAAGAGCCAGTTAGCCAATTAGAAGTTTGTTAGAATAGTTAATATGATGGATATGAGACCCATGGTCCAGAGGAGTTTCAGGGAGAATGCAAAGGTTAAGAAGGAATCAGGACACTAAGTTTAAACTCATCACATTTGGCAACTGACTAATTGTGGACAGATTAGAAAGTGTGATTAGCATATTTCATACACATTTGAAAAATATCACATATGTATAGAGACATAATATTTACTGAACTTGGTAATATGATGAGCTGGGCATATGGAGTATCAGCTCACTTGTAATATCAAAATAGCATTTCAGGCATCTATAGCTCTGAGACTGAGACTCAGTGTCAGGGAGTAAGGACTCTTACCTACTAGAAGTGAAGATTGTGTTGATCTTGGAAAAACAGCCAGAGAGCAATTTGAAAATGAAAAAGGACAAACATGTCAAGCTCCAACTCTGGGTTAGAATAAGAATATAAAAAAATTGGCTCAAATTTCTTAACTAACACTATGGCTGTGTGTCATCCTGCAAAAGATACTAGTTTAGACTCTCGTGGGTTATCCAATTAACCAGAATTTTAATGGGTTTGGTTATATTATTCACTAAGATTAGGGACATATACACACAGGTTTCAATTCTAGTTTGGGATTCTTGGTGTTGGCATGCATGTTTGTATCTTTAGGAACAAGGATACTAACACTAATATGTTACATAAGTCCTTATTTGTCTCTTTTAATTTCATAGTTCACCTCTGAATCTCCTCTTATTGTCCCTACTGGATGAAACAGAAGCTTAGGGACAAAGATGTTTAGTGACTCAGGCAATACCATACATCTAATTACTGATACGACTGACCACACATCTAAGCACTTGTGTGGTTTTAAGTCTAAGGCAAGGCCACACATTGCATCTTTATTGTGGTTGGGTTTCAAGTGTATCCAGCAGCAGAATTCAGATTTTAGAATGGCATATTATTCTGTGACGAGTATGTGTCCCCACTGTCAGAGACTGTAACACTATTTAACACATCTTTTTATTTACAGTGATTAAAGTTGAGCTGACCAGAGAAGACTACTTATCTCAATGCTTTTTAATCTTATTAATAGGAAACCTGATAGCGATTAAGATCTCAGACACATTCAATTCTGTAAAACACAATAATCATATAAAATATAATCAAATCATAAAAATGTTCTGATGGCCATTTGGAATTAGATTGATGACCTTTTTCTCTTAGTCACCCCAAATCTAACTTGGATTTAGTTTCTGCTCACAAAAACTTGGCTGTGTTTCTGCTGTAAATTAATGAAAAAGGAAGGTTTACAACAGAGGCAGTTATCTAAATGACTGCAGTTATCTTAGAGTAAAGTGTGTTCATTTTATTTTGCTTAATTTCACTTTCTTCATAGGTGACAGGAAGATAGGACCTCTTAAATAATTTACTGAATGTTTTACTTTACTTACTAGAAACTAAGTAGTAAAAGAAGTAATCCATGCAGTTTTGATTTTTAGACACATTTTGAAACATATATATTAATCGTTCCATTTGAATGCATATTTTCCATTTGAAGACCCAGTTCCAAAGTTGTAAAGCACTAAAAGTAGACAGAGCATAATATTAAAAGGACGATACTAATATCTTTTATCAATTGGCTCTTGTACATTTGGTGAGTAGGATCCAAAAGGTTAAATACACATCTAAAGATGACAGTTAACCAAAAGGTGTTGAAATTCAGTCTTTAAGGGTCGTCGTCTGTGGAGTAGAGAGTGTGGGGATTAAATTGGATGCAAATCTTTGAAAGGTATTTTGATCAGTTCTCCCAGGAAGCATAATAAATATAAAGCAGAACACATATAAACAATGATAAACTAATAATTTGTTAATCCTGATCACTTGTTTGCTTTTAGTAATTTTAAAAAGATTTATGAGCCTGCGCCTTTGCACTTCGACGGCAGTAGATTCATTACAACCATTAGTTTCCTGTGGCGTCGTTAGACCAGGTATGTTTCCATCAGGACTGCTGGAGAAATTATCAACCATAATATTAAGATTAGAATAAACAAGAGATCCTTTCCTTATACAATCAATTCAGATTTTCATTTCATTAAAGTGTAAGGTGGCAATGCCAGTAAATTGCTATTTAGACTATTACCAGTCTGTGTTAATAGTCTTAATTTATCAACATTTATTTTAACCTTTGCTATTAAAGCCTTGCAAGTGAAGCTGATCATTATAAATTTTTAGATAGAAACAAAACTAATATTTTATGCCTTAAAGGTTTTTTTTTTTAGTCATTGTCTGTTCTTAGCAAATGGTTGTTTTAAAAAATCTTTTTATTATAAAGTTTTGAAAATCATTTTATTTAAAAAAAAATCCCCTTTTCTATGCTCAGAATATTTCTTATGTAGGTATGTGTCTAACTTGTAACGGGCATATTGCTAAGGTGTTTTGTTGTAAGGGGAAGTAGAATGGTGGAGGGAACCCGGGCTTTGGCTGCAGATGACGTAGACTTGTATACTGCTATTGTTAGCTTGTTTGTCTAGTCTTTGCTTTCCCCATCCCTGCAATGGGATAATGCTTGCCTGTTTGTAGGTACTCCAAAGATGTGAAATCTTGTTCTAGAATGGACAACTTAATTAGATATGACTAAAGGGAATGTGTAAACATTTGTTTTGGTATGGTTTGGGGGTTAAGCAGATATTTTCTTTCTCAAAGTGTGAGCAAAGCTAGGCAAGATGGGCCCAGGGTTTTTGTAGGATTAATGAGGCATGCCTGTCCTGGAGCCCGTCTGCATGAGTCAAAAAGAACAACATTCAAAACCTTCAGTTTGATTTGCTTCACATTGCTCGATACTTACTTGATGACATAATTTTAATTAGGGACCTCCATTTTAATTCATAGTGAGTTATGAAAGATTGGAGGTGAATTGTCACACGTTGTATTCTTGAGTCTGTTGTTAGTACAGACTCTACTATCTCAACCCACTATCAAATATTTTATGGAGAGATAAATGAATCCATAAGGGTGTGGGTGGTGGAGTCTTAATGTAGGTACTGAATCCATCTGGTGAAATGTTTCGTCCAAACCTTCCTTGGAAGCCATTATGCTCCATGGGGAGAGGGGGTTTCTAGCCAAAATGATTAATTAGTGTCCCGTGAAGCCTAAAGCTGTTTGTCTGTTTCTCTAGGCTCCCTCACAATTTCACTCATGTCTGGTGATTGGTCAGTGGTTCTCATGAGTCTTACATTCTGACACTTAAATAATCATTTTCAGTAGGTATGTATAACAGGTTAAAAAAAAATCTCAAAATGTCCTCATAGGGAAGGCATTTTCTCCTGGCTTTCTGTGCTTCTTTTAGGGGAGGGGCACAAAATGAGGTTTTAAATTGATCCTGCAGCCTGGTAAAGATGAAGTTTGCATGCCAGAAAAATCTAGGATAGCAGTAAAAGACAAAAGATTATAGAAATTTCTAAACAGATTTTCACCCCCCCCCCACAGAACAATTTTACATATAATGCATGGTGAAGACAAAAAGAAATTGCAAAGCATGCATTTGATAATTGAAAATAATTATTGAAAGCCAGCCACATAACAGACCTTATGTTCAGCCAGACATTGATGTTTTATTGTTGCCTTCACGAGTGACAAAGACAAAAATGTATAGAAAGCCCTTAATTGTGTCTATATTTTAAATTTCCACAAAAAGGAGATGAAGTGCTCAAAGGCAGACATGAAGTACTACACACAATGCTAGGCACACAGAGACCTTCAATACCACATTTATCTTCTTACTTATAAATGTGAAAATGATTACTTTATATGGTTGTAACTGGTGTGTGTCCATGTCCGTGTGTGTGTGTGTGTGTGTGTGTGTGTGTGTGTCCGTGTGGGTGTATGTGTAGAAACATGGCATACTTTATGAAGAGAATGGTCCTGTGAGTTTGGACATTTGACAATGGAAGCTGAGAGGCATTCCAGGCAAAAGCAATAGTATAAATGACTAAGAAAGGCAGGGATTTCACGAGGGACAGTCTAATTATTTCTGAAGCAAATGGTTTGTAATGAGAGGTGAGGAGTGTGGTTAGAGGGAAGTTTAGGCCTATGGGAGTGTCAGAGCGCATGCTCCCTGGAGCCCTCACAGCAATGTCAAATCTGACAATATTTGTGAGCTTCTATGTTTGAGGGGGGAAAGTAAGCTTTGATGAGTTGATGGTTTGTCTATTAAAACAATGACTGATTCCCTTATTTTATCAAACATCCAGTATACTCCATGACTGGTGGAGCACAAAGTGCTGGAAAAATTTGATGACAACCAACCTGGGAAAATCCCTTCTGTGCCTGGGCAGCTGCTCTGGAGGGTCAGTCAGGTCATGGCTACTGCAGGGTGAGATGCTGTATCTCTGTGGCTCACTCTATCGTAGGATCCTCTCACTTTTCTGTCTGTTGATGCTGGACTAATGCTCCAACTGTTTTGGAGTTCCGATTCTTCCATAAACCATTTCTTCCTAAAGTACGCCATGCTTCTACACACACACACACACACACACACACACACACACACACACCCCAATTATAACCGTATTATGTTTTCTGCAGTTTCTAAGTCGGGGAAAGGAACATGGGCTACCCAGCACAACGCCACCAGTTAGTTCTTGCCTGTGGTTGTATGCCCACATCCTTTTTGCTTGGATTTGACATCCCAGAGACCTACCTGCCATATTTCTTTACATTGTTTATTTTTGGAAGGTAGCGGTTTCAATTTGTTCATAGTCTCTTACTTAAAGCTTCCCAAATGGTAAGCATTTGATAAATCCTTTTAATGTTATATCTCTTTTGACTGTTTTTATGCAATATTGAGCAATCGAGGTAAGCACCAAAATAATAATATCAAGTCAAATAAACTAGAAAAGGAAAGTACCCTTTCTCAAATGCTTCAATAACAAATAGATGTAGTATCAATTTCACACTATTTAGAGCACCATGCAAAATTTTAAAAATATCTGACTCTCATTGATCTTTTCATATTTTAACATAGATATATTTTTAAATATTCTCCGGATGTTATATTATTTTGCATCATTTTATTCACCCATTTTCTACTTTGACCAAGCTTCCTTTGTGAAGGTTTTGGAATTTTCTTGAGTATGTATGTATGTATGTATGTATGCATGCATGTATGCATGTATGCATGTATGTATGTATGTATGTATGCATGTATGTATGTATGTATGCATGTATGTATGCATGTATGTATGCATGCATGTATGTATGTATGTATGCATGTATGTATGTATGCATGTATGCATATATGCATGTATGTGTGTGCTATTAAGCATATGTGAATGTCAGAGGACACCAGTTTTCAAATGGGTTTTCCTTTTCTACTTTGATTCTGAGTCAGTTCTCTCTTGTTGAGGCTGTGCTGTGCATTCCAGGCTAGTTGGTCTATGATCTTAAGAGCAATTCTCCTGCCTCTGCCCCCATCCGTTCCCTCACCCTTTGAAAAAGTATATGTATGCTTGTCTGTGTGGGTATATCAAGTGCATGCAGATACTGTCAGAGGCCACAAGCATTGAATTCACTTGGGTCTAAAGTTCCAGATGTTTGTGAGCTGCCCAACATGAGGCTTGGGAAGCAGACGGTTCCCCTGTAAGAACAGTGTGTTCACTCTTAGCTGCTGCCGAGCCCCTGTCCTGCAGATCTGCCTCCTATTTTGCAGTAGGCATTCTGAAATTACAGACATGTGCTATGCATTCACTTTGTCCTCTATAGGATCAGGGCTGGAACTCAGGTCATCTGACTTAAACACAAGGGCTTTTACCCACTGGCTCTCCTTCATTGTTTGACACACTGCTGCTACCTGCTCTTAGAGTTTCATAGGGGGGAAAAAAAAGTTCAGGAAATCTAACACATGATTTAAATGCTAAATCTAATTATAATGTTTCAGTTCTCATTTAAAAAGATCTCTTTGATGTATTTTTAACAATTGAATTAAAATAATCGAATTAAAGTAATATTTGCATGTGATACTGCTTGTCACCATTCTTTTGTAGATAGTGGAGGATTTTTCTTCAGCTTTCTTAAAAGCTTGGGGTCTTATTAAATGCTACAATTTGACTAGAGTGTGGTCTAGCCCGAGGAAACATTACTGAAAAATTTTGGGGAAAAAAAGAAACAGCATTGATATGTTGCATCTGTAGAAAACCAAAACCAAAAAAAAAAAAAAAAAAAAAATGTATGTTAACAGGAAAGCTGAGGAAATATGAGCAATTGACTGTTCCTAATATTTAGAGGGCATTTTTGAATTAAATAATAACTTACTATGCCAAACAGCTTTGCCTTTAAAGAATGCATTCAGAATGGGGAGTTCTGTAGTGAGAAGAGTGAGTATTTATAATGAGGAGAGCAGAGTATTTGCATAGCAGCAAGGAATCTCCTAGACACCATTCAAAACAGACAACTGCATCTGCCCTTCAGAAGCCCAATGGGACCATAACTTCTTTGGCTATTATTATGTGGCTGTATGAATTCACCAGCAGTCTATAAATAATAGCATTTATGATGGGACTGAAGTTGAGATTCATCATGGATGCTATCGTTAATAGTACTTACGAGAGAACTGAAGTTGAGAAGCACCATAGAATTGAGACATAAAAACAAAACAACATTTTGAAGACTGAACTTACAGCTACCAAAGACACAGAGAAAACTCTGACATTCTTAGGGCAGATTGGAGTGGATCTAGGAAGGACTGCTGGTTTGGAGAAAATGTGGCCAAAAGCAAGAGGGGTAACTAAAGAGAATTCACACTGACATCCTCAAATGTCTTTTTGGAAATACAGTGAACTTTCTAGTTCTATCTCCCACTGCTGACTTCCCATGTTCTGTTGCTTCAGCCAACCTGGACACTCGTAAGGCTTCACTGCTGATGGGAAGTCTGTGGCCTTCACACCCCTCTTTCTGTTTAATACAAGAGTGTTTTTGTATCATCAGAAACTTGGTGGGTGGGTACGGAAAAGAAACTGTAGCTTTGTGTCTTTGCCATTTATATGCACGATAATTTGTCTTTGTTGACTAAATCTTCCTCTTGAAATTCAAGACTTAGTCGCTTGCTCATTATTATCATTGACGTTTCCCGAGCCTTCATTTGTTTCTCTACCACTGACTGTTTCCTCAATCTCATTATTATCAAACAGCCCTTCTGTGATAGACTGCTGTTCTCCATCTTCATATTGATTAATTTCATTTTCACATGCATCATTCTGATTTCCAACATCTTCAGAACAGTCTTCAGAAGATGAGTCATTTGCAGAGACAGATTTTCATTAGTGGAGTCATCCTTAGAGTCAGAATGTGATGGTCTGTTCGCAGGAATATTGTTTGCTTCTCGGTGCCTTTCATTATCTCTTGGAAGGGATGTGCCTGATGTACTTGCTTGGTCATTATCCAAGTAATTAAAATCAAATGTACTTATTTTGTAGATTAAACAAGAACATTCTTTATTATGATTGTTTGCAATTGAAGCTTCAGGGACACTTTAGGCTAGATATGACATTAAATATTATTTTCCTTTTAAATTAAAACATTTCATCAGAATTTCTGAAAAGCAAGATACGTGAGCTAATGTCTCATATGTTAAAATCACGCAGCTGCAGTTTCAATGTAATATTCTTTTCTGAAGTTATAATGTTCAATGAACAAAGAGTGTAAGAGATTAGCAGTAGTGATTATGGTTTTAGGCACTGACCTGGTGACTGTTTCTGTGTACATTTCCCAAGAGGGTAGGGAACATTTTAATGTTTAACATTGAGATCTTAAAATTTTTGATAAATCTGTCCCCTACCACATGCATATCTTTTTGTAATCAAAGGTATTTTAGATGATAACTGATTAACGTTTTTATGTAAAAAACGTGCACTCTGGTTACTAACTGATTATAGGAAGGGGATAAGAAGAGGAAATATTTTGTGTATCTCAGATCAATGAAGTCTATCATGTGTGCCTATCTTCTAGCATTATAGAGGAGAAAAGCTGGTCATGGGGTATTCTTGGGTTCTTCTGAATATGTGTCTTTTGTAAGCAGAGTTTAGTAGCCCTCTGTAGAGAGTTAGAAGAGAAGATGGTGGAATTTGCACATGGGTTGTTCTTTGATTGCTACAGAGACACTGGAAGGACACCTTGGACTGAGCTAGTAAGGACTCTAGCTTTGTAAAATGAGTCAGGAAAACAGACAATAGAGAGGGAGTCAGAAAAGTGTGAGATTTCACTAGAATTATCACAAAAATGAAAAACCACAGACATATCTACCTGTTGAACATGGCAATGGTTATGCCATGATCCCTCCAAGTAGAGCAGTTGCACAGTGGGCTATCAGAGGTGTATCAGAGGAGCTGTCACAAGGTACAACAGTCTTTACTGCTCTGCAGTTTTGTTTTCCATCCTTTCAGCTACCTGGTGTTCAAAATTATCAAGTAGAAAATTTGAGAAATAATTCATGAGTTCTAAATTGCCCATCATTCTGATAGCACAATGAACAGTTTCAAGCATCCATCTGTGTACCATGCTTAGAGAAAAGGGATGGGACCACTGTACTGCTTTGTCAGGTTGCAGCTTTGAGCCTAATAAGGAGAAAGGTAGACCATGAAGTTTTAGCCTACAGAACACTCAAACACTAGATGGTCCTAGAAGCAGATACTCTGAAGAGAGAGGTTCCAACTACTTGTTTGGAAAGTATTGGTAGGGAAGATACTATTCAATGTAACATTCGCCAACACTAATAAGGCAAACCAGACAGCACACTTTGGGATACTGTAACAAACATCCTAGGGCTGAGTGGCTTAAGTGACTTACCTTCATTTTCCATGTTTCTAGAAGCTGGAATGGAAATGGGAGCATAAACACAGTGAGGTTCTTTGTGCCTTCTCAGGGAAGTAGAGGTGAGATGGGGAGGGAGAGAAAGAGAGACAGGGGGAGAGACAGACAGAGCCAGCCAGCCAGACAGACAGAGCGCAAAAATTCCATCATACAGAATCTAGCCTAATGACCTATTTAACTCCCAAAGACCTCCCAATATCTTCACACTGAGGATAAGGGTTCCAGTATATGAATTTTGGAAGTCTATAGAAACAAGCAACACTGTCCACCGACTGGTGGTTTTCAAAAGAGTCCTTTAATGAAGAAGACTTTCTGTAGCTAATGAGGAAGTATATGTAGTCTGTTTTTCATCCTGATGTTGAACAAAATCTTGACTTAGCTGATCTGTCATGGAAGGGTTGACCTTTATTCTACAGGTGTCTCATGGCATTGTCTTTGCTGATGTAACTTATATAATCAGGAATGTATGGCCCTTTGAGGCCAGTGGGAGCTTGAGAGCCCCAGTTGATACTTATGTCTCGTTCTTGATTTACGTTTTGAATTTGGGTCTATTTAAGAGACATTTTAGAATTTTTTTTTTTTGATTTTTCAGCAAGTTATTTATTTTGATCAATTTCCTTTCATCTGTTTTTACTGTATGTATTCCCTGCTCTCTGCAGTACCATGAATATTTTAAAATAAATTATTAGTTCAAAACAGCAAGTTTTTCTGATTGAAGTACAAGTTTGGAGATGGTGTTTAGATTTTGAATTGTGATTCTATGGCACAATTCTTGAGCATACAACAGCTCTCAATCTGACTCTGAGTTCATCCAGCCATTCACTGCAATAAACACAATCACAAAAACCTTTCAGCGACTCCTCTTTTCCTTCTTTTCCTTTACCAAACCTGATGATTTTATCACAGGGTAAGTTACAAGTGGTTGTTGGAGGGGGATGAACGGCCTCAGTGCCATGCCATCGGTGATGTTGCAACAAAGAAGATTGTACCTGAGAAAGACTACTGATGTACACAAAGGAGAAAGTACAGAAATGTCTCAAAGAACTTCTCTCCCACATCCACTTGACCCAAAAAGAAGCCACTGATTCATTTCAAATTATAATGGTGGGGAAGAGGAAGGGCAAGTGCAAGAAATGTTGCAACAGTGAAAAGCAGTCACGGGTGCAGATATGTTTTTCCCTTGTCTTCAGTATTTTTCTTTAATAAAATAATTTCTGGTACCATAAAGTCTCTGTTTTTTTTTTTTTTTAAAACCATACAGCATGGATAGTAAAATAGCAGTTAATAATCCATCTCTCCTCACCATCTATTTAAAGCTGTGTTCTTTGTTGAAATAAAACAGAATGAAATTAGTGGCCTGCATACTGACTTCCTTACCAGCTTTTGGCAAGCGACCCAGCCATCAGTCTGTCAATAGCTGGTGTAGTTTCAGATTTCATTTTGAAAAAAAAAAATGAAGAAAAAAAAAGAAAAGAAAACTCATTTTTCCCTACATGAACATCATATTTCAATTGTTTCTTTTAAATAGCTAATCACATTTACACATGTTACACTCAAATAAAGATGTGTTTTGTTGGTAAGCTTTGTGCAGAAGTGCAGCGCGATTGGAAATGTTTTATTCTGGGCATATGGAGAAAGCTGCAATAGTGAAGCAAAATATTTATAATTCTTCCCTGTTTGGTTTTGATTTGTCAATCTCTCCCCTTCTTTACACAAAACAACATCTTGCCTACAAACTGTTTTAAAGTTGGAATAAGTAGCATTCCAAATGTAGTCAGAGAAAGGAGAAATGCAGTCAAATACAGAAAGGAAAAAAGTGTAAGCAAAGGAAGAAATAGCCTTTGGACAAGATTGGAAAGAACTCCAGTCTCTTAAGAGATGGAGACTTTCTAGTTTCCTTATAGTAGAGAGGTCTCATACATACCACTTGATATGTAAGCCTTAACTTTTATTCTAAATTTAATTTTTTCGGTATTTAAACAGTCTTGTTTTTCTTTCTCAATATATACATATATATTTTTACCATTTCTTGCTGTTTGTTTGTTTTTTGTTTATTTATTTTAGAAATGCCATCCTTATGTCTGTTTCTTGTATTATGTATTTATTTTCTTGCCTGGTTCCTGGAATAGAACATTTATATTTTTATCATTTTGAAAGGGATCCTAACTCATTCTTAAAGTTGTATGTTTTGTCAGTCTGCCGGGGAACCAGGGCTGTTTGACTTCAGCTGCACCACAAATAATGCCCTCATGTCACTGGAGCGCTAGGGAATGTTCCTCAGAGTGTATGCATTTGTTCCCAGTCAGCCTTTCTGAAATCACAGACATTTTATTATTTTTGTTAATCTTTTGTGACTTTGTATTGAATCCCCCACTCTGTTTGGTTTCCCTGGGGTCCTAAATGATTTCTTACTGTGTGTGACCTTGAGATCTCTTGTCTTCCAAGGTAGTTTTCTTGCGTTTGATCCAGAATGGATATTTGTTGCATTCAGGGATAGAATTTCATTTTTATGAAAAATTTATCTCAGGCATCGCTGTAGTACTTCTTATGAGTTTATAGAGAGAACCTGGAGGGATTCTTCAGTGCTGGACACTTCATGGGGGAGAAAATGCTCCATCTAACCAACCCAGCATGATGGAAGAATAGCTCAACATATAGTTTTGAAAGCCAAGGAAGTAAGACTGGGGGAGACGGCACAGCAATTAAAGTGTTTTTGGCACAGGAAGGCACAGATACCCTAAAACAACATAAACGCTGAAGGATGTGGCAGTTAGCCTGTGATTCTAGCCTCCAAGGCACAGACAAGAGATCCCAGAGCAAGTCATCTAACGAGACTAGCTTTGGGTTTGATTGAGGGACCCTGCCTCAATGAATAAAGAATAGTCAAAGAAGATTCCTGCCAATACCCTAGGCCTACATACACATGGACACTTATACATATATGTTTATGCATATACATAGGAACACTCATATACACACATGCATACCACACACAGACACATTGAAACAAAACCAAAAAGTAACAATCCAAGGCAGCAGGTGTCTTTAAGGGAGTTTCCTCTGCATCGTGGGCAGGCTGATGTGGAAGATCTTTTGAGAAACAACACATGAGTAAGAAAAGATTGCACACTGATCTTCTTGATCTCCTGATGCGAAAAACAATTTTTATCTCTTTTAACGAAGTAGTCACGGTATGGTCACCTCAGACTATGTTTGAGGTTTCCCCCCAAGTCCCATAGTTAAAATTAGTTTTCCCTTTTTTTCCTGCCATTTTCTTGAGTCAAAAATAGATTCTTCAGTCTGCTAGGACTGCTTAGAGGTACCTTCTCCAAAGCAACTGAGACAGAAAGCCATGTGAGCAAAGACTTGTCAAGAGGCAGGACAATGCAAAGAGCGTTTGTAATTCAACAGTCCTGGCCTCAGATTCTGCTCCAGCTTGGTACATTTGCCCTTCTAGGAGTCCAGGACAGTTGATTTCCTCTCTAAATTAATGACATAGAATTAAATTATTCTCAAGTTAATTTTTTAGATTTGATTTCACATGTAGGATTGTTTTGTCTTTGTATGTATCTGTACAATATTGGTACCCTCAGAGGTCAAAAGGTCTCAGATTCCCCAGAACTGGAGTTCTGGAAGGTTGTGAATCACCCTGTGTGTGTGTGTGTCTGTGTCTGTGTGCTGAAACACATCTTGGGTCCTCTGCAAGAACTGGCTCTCCAGCCCCTAGAATTTTTCAAAGGGAATCTTTGGACTATTTATTTATTTATTTATTTATTTATTTATTTATTTATTTATGGTGCTTCCAAGGCAAAGTTGGGGGGGGTCAGTAAATTCTTTCCCTAAATTATCTCTCCCTTCCCAAATCTTGAAGCAATACAGATTGCAATACAATGCAACCATCTTTTCTGAGAGTAGCAGATATCAGAAAACACGCTAATATCCTAGTTGGACAGCAGACAGCAACTGGTCACTGAGAAGTTCACAACCCTGATAAGGATGAAATATTTCTCAAGAAAGACAGGTTGCTTTTTATACAGGGTCGTGATTCTTTTTCTTCATGGAGGATATTTGTTGTGTTTCATTTGCTTTGCTCCTTTGAAACCGGAAGTTAGGCTTCTAGATCAATTCACAGCGTATTTAATTGTACAGGGAGTTTCCAATTCTTACTGCTATAGGAAATAACGAGCCGATGACAAGGTCTAGTGGCAGCCTCTACTCAGAAATTTGGGACACATTATCTGCATAAAAATGCTCTCCATATTTCTTAGGAGTCGTAAAGATGAATAAAGAAATACTCTTGATTAAATGAGGAAGGAAATAATAGGTGCCCCTGAAGGACCCGAGCTGGACCTTCCTGGCCTGAAGGCTGTGACAGGACAGCTAAATGGCAGGCAGGAGCTGCACCTCCGCTGTCACACTTCCAGCAATTGTCACTGTCAAAATGTAGCACATTCATTATTCAGGTACAAAACTATAATTAAGAACATTGGCCAAGAAAGGGGGAGGGGAATTGGATGGTTCAGGGAGTTGGAAGTGGGGTAAAGAGCAGTTCTCTCTAGGTCACTAGTTCAAACTTCGCCAATATTGGTAATGACTGACAGTCATTAATATATGATGGCTGTTTGATGGCCTATATGAGTAGGTGCCCATATCAGAAAAGTCACCATTGTAATTGGCATTAATTGGCACTTCTGTTGGCAGCGTCAGCCGAGAGGCTGAAGATTGAATGGGCTATAGCGAGTGAATTATCCTCTCATCCTGAGAAGTGGGCCTCCCAGGGCAGAGATGAAGCATCCAGCGCGGTGCCTGGCAGGAAGGCGACTGCTGTCCTGGCTCCTGGTGCTGTGCGACCAGAGGGCATCCGGGAGGACTGTAGCTTGGCATTTGCTAGAAGGCATCGAGTCTGCTTGTGCCCAGCCTCACCGGAACGAAAGGCCACGAAAGCAAAAAGACCTGAGGCTGAGCTAGAATATGGGGGTATCTAAAGGGTAGTGTCTTCTAATGCCTTCCTGTGACTGGCAAAGGCCAGAAGGGCAAGCTGCTTCTGCTGACCTGCAGAAAAGGCCAGCCTTACCCTGAACAAACTCGCGGCACACCAGCCCTCTCTTCAGAAACGGAAAAAGCCAAGGGCTTGCCTGATGACCTGCCGTAAAACAATGTTGAACTTGCCACCATGTTGACTTTTCCCAGTTGAAAATTAAAGATCCACTGTAATCATTTTCTGCTCTCCATTGATTTAAGGACCCAGCTGAATAATAATTTAGATTCAACTTCTCATCTTTGCATAGGCTCATGATTTGTAAGCTGTTTCTGGCAACCAAGCTCTGTAAAACCAATGACTTTTCTTTTTATTCATCTCAGTTTTTGGCTCAACTCCCTCATAATTAGCTTTTAGGTCAAAGTAACAAGTATTTAAGACTAAATTCCTGTGGAACCAAGTCCTAAAAGGACATTTCACTGCAGCGATGCCGGTCATCAGCTTTCTCCGGGTGGCTTAAACTTATGCTGAAATGAATTAATTGGATGATTCGTTTTTGAAAAAAAAACTTACGAAAACCAACCCAAAACATCATGAAGACATTTATTCATTTGTCTTCATGTATTTATTCATTAAATAATACTTATTTTCACGTCTCAGAAAATTAGACTGTTAAAACAAAAATGATCAGGAAGAGAAAGGGTACAGAGAAAATGCTGAGAAAATGGCAATAACTGTCACTGTTTTCTTTGAAATGTCATTTCAGTAACAAGTGCTACAACAGTGAATTGAATTACCTGTATAATAAGAGCATCTTTCTGGAACCAGAGAAAGTCACGTCTTACAAAAATTCATATTTTTATTTTAGATAAGTGTCATAGGTTAGACTTATGAACTAAAACATGCATCTCATTTATTGGATTTTTTTTCCCTTTAATCTTACCAGTTCAAAAAATTTAGTAATTTTTCTGGATTTTTAGCATTTTGAGGTAAATGTAGAAGTTTTACTATAGGTGGCGCTCTTGCATACATCTTGCTGTTAGGAGCCTCACTCTCTATAGAGTGAATTTGGCAGGCTAGTTTAATGGAAGCTGCTTAATAGTATACATTATATATCATAAATTCTACTTAATGATTCTGCCCAGATAAAGAGCCATGAGCCCATTCCTCAATGATTGATATGCTTGTTTCATCCAAATTACCACCATTTGGTAGATTATGGCTTTTATTAGCAATCCAAGAATTTTAGCAAGTAGATCATGGCTCACCCACATTAAAGTGCAAGAAAACCGAAGATCTTTCTGCTTTCTCCCAACTGAGGAGATAGCACCACTGATATTTCTTGTTACGAAAATGAAAATATGGCTGCATCATAAATGGAGGTGGGCATCTGAGCTACCCAAAGGACAAGTCCCTTTCCTGTGAATGGATGAATACAAGAATCGGACATGGGCCCAAAGTTAGGAGATGTTTACAATAAAGATGGTGTTCATGGTTTGATAAAATTCAGTGTGTGTGTGTGTGTGTGTGTGTGTGTGTGTGTAGGTAGGGGGTGGTTACATATTATGAATATTAGTATTTATTTTAGGGGGAGGGAGGACAGACACTGTAGACACTGTAGACATTTAAATTTTAAAGAGATTACATAAAGGGGGTAAAATGTAGGTCTCTATGTGTGTACCTGAGAGGGATGAGTGGCCAGAGGAAAAGGAGAGGTGGTGGAGAAGGGGAAGGGGGGAGGGAGGAGGGAGGAGAAAGACTCCAGTTGACTGGACAGGCACTCAGAGTTATTCTTCCTCTTGAACTAACAGTTTCTATTTCCACAAGATCAAAGTTTGTGTGAGGATCAGAAGATCAAGTTCACCCATCATGGTCTCAAGATCTTGGGACAAAGTTATCAGTTTACATTGAACTGCAAGCCAGGAAGAGATGCTTACTTAATAATCAATGAGGAATACCTAAGACTTCAAATGATGCTGGGGCAGTTTTCGTTTCCAATTCAGGGACTAGATAAAATCTTTTCCTTTTATCCTTTCTTCCTATTGATAAAAACAAATGCAATACCCTTTTACCTTCTGAAAGGCATGCCGTTCATTATCCAAGTTGCTTTACATCATTTGTCTTTCAGAAATAGCACTGTTAAGTGGGCTGATTTGCTAAGACGTCCAGTAAGATGTTTGCTGATGAATGAACTTTTCCTACTAGGAAAATTGTCCATTAGCAAACTCTTTATTGGTTGTCTATGTGCCGGGCACGGTTTTACACACTTTCTATATATGAATATTTTCAATCTTCTCCAAACCTTATAATGTAGTTATTATTGACCCTATTTTATAGATGAGGAAGCAGAGACAGGAAACTCTAAAAGTGAAGATCAAGTCCTGCAGCTGGTGAAGAACACTTCCAGAACTTGCTGCCTGCCATACCTGGAGCAACCAGGCTTCCACAGCATCCCCGAGGCTTCCAGTGTAATAACTAGAAGGGAGTTAAAGTCAGTCGGGGAAGGGTGGACCAAACAACTTGTCTATCTGTTGTAAATTTATTGTACTCTTAGAGGAAGGAAGAAATTGACATCCTGGAAGTGCTGGGGATAAAACTGCCCTACTCTGAATTAATAGTGTGCTCCTGACTCCCAGCACTTGCTGTGGCGGTCAGTGGTATGCACTTCAACGGCTCTGTGTGTTGGGAGCTTGGTTGCTGGTTAGGCTAGGGGGCAGTAACAGAGACTTTAAGAGGTGAAGTCTAGGGAGAGCCTGGGGGCTGTGCATGATGAAGGTAGCTCTGTAGAAGCCTTGATGAGACAAAAGTGGTGCTCAAAGCTGAGTCCAATGCCCACATCTCTCCCTCTGCCTTCCTCCTTGGGGATTTGGTCTTACATACTCTGCTATGGTACCATGATTCCTGCACCAGAGGTTGAGTCGACGACGCTGCTCATCTTGGAGTTATCAGTATCCTAAACTGGGAGCCAGCAAGTCTGTTTTATAAAGCCAACCTGTCTCGAGTGTGTCATGCTTATTTGGTGTGACACAGAGTCTCACTATGTAGTACTGGAACTTTCTACGCCAACCAGGCTGGACATGAACTCACAGAAATCTTCCTGCCTCAGCCTCCTGAGTGCTGAGACTAGAGATGTACACTATCAGGCCTGGCTATGCATCAAGTGTTTTCTGATAGCAACAGTAGCAACTACCACCACCACCACCACCACCACCACCACCACCACCACCACCATAACAAGGTCCTAATAGAAGTCCCTAAGAATACTTAAAATGTCAGAGCGGATAGTCAAATAAGATTGGAATTTACTGGTTTCTTCCTCTACTGAAATGGAATATCCCATTTCCTTCATGAGTCTCTTTACACTTTTCTTCCTCCTTAGGAAGACACTGACAGCTTTTGTTCTGAACTATCTTTTTAGGGATATGACTGTGAAGAACTGCATCAGAAATAGACTCAGTATATTCCTCTGGAGAAAAGGGCAGAATGTTTACTGTGCATTAGAATAAATGATTCAGGATGCAGGAGCATAACATCTCTCTCTCTAATGTAACATTCTACATATGCAGAGCTTCCCACCCGTCTACTCTTGATGGTGCTGGGGGAAAACCCAGAGCTTTGTAAATGCAAGGTAAGTGTTCTGCTACAGAGACACATAGCTACCGCCCTAGCACTAAGATGATCCCCTTTGGGTCTAGTCGGAGAGAGGGCTTGAGGAAATAATGGAGAAAAAGAATGATACTCTGACATAATTACTGACAGTAATAGAATCCTTTTATTCTCACCTAAAACGTGTCTATGTCTCCTTTCTCTTTCCTCTTCTCCTCTACCCCTTTCTTGTATATATCTCATGTATGCACATGGCATGACATGTATGTGAAGGTCAGAAAAAAATTTTTGGAAGAATTGGTTCTCTCCTTTCACCATGTAGGTTTCCAGGGTCGAACTCAGGGCATCGTGTTTGGTAGCAATTGCCTTTATGTGCTGAACCATCTTGTTTAGTATCTTATCTTCTGCCAGAATTCATGAAATGTGACAGCTTAAACCAACTGGTTAGCTAGTAGGTAGGCTAAAATCTCACATGCATTGTGATCTTTGATAAATATTATTACCGAGAACTATGTGGGTTATGTTTGAAATGATAATCTCATTTCACTGCTATGTGTGTTTGGAGCTTTAGTTAGAATTTCTTGGTATTAATATTGATTATGTGGATTATCTCCGAAGGTTTTCCATTGTAAATTTAATTATTAGTAACTTTTAATTTTCTTGCTTGCCCACATACTCTTCACCACTGCACTTCAAAATCACATTTTAATATGTATATCGGAAAGGAGAAAAAAATGCATAAAGGTAAGTCCAAGAGAACGGAGGAAACCACCTGGAATATTATATAGGCTGTAATTTGGAAATCATTGTTTTAAGCCATTACATCTTTGCAAGATGATCAAACCATAGTCCCACCCCCTGAAGAGCCCATAATATTTTATTCATCAGAGACTTTCCATTTAGTTTAGTAGCAAAGTGGTTTAACAGAGTTCTTGAATAGTATGAGGACACCTAACTTCTAGTCCTTACTTGGTCAAGGGTGCTGTGTCAGCAAAGTGTCTCATTGTCTCTCTTTTTTTAAAAAATGGGGATAATAAAGCTTGCCACCTGCCTGCTTCACAGCAATATTACGAATACTAATGAGAGTCTCCTGAGAGACTCTGAATTCCGCAGCAGGAATACGCTATATAAACACCGAGCACCACACACATTTCAGAACTCAGGGAGCTCAGAAGCAGTCAGGCTAGTCTCTTCATTTATAGGTGTAGAAACCTGGTCCAGAAAGGCTCGTGGCTAGTCCAAGGTCAAACACTTGGCCACTGAGCGAGAAAGTACAAATAGCTCATGCTCCTGGTTTCTTTCTTTCTTTCTTTCTTTCTTTTTTTTTTTTCAAAAATCACTACTAACTATTAAAAAAATAACAATTATATATTTAAAAAATAAAAGAAAGGATTTTGAATATAACGAACCGATAAATGTTTGTAGGTTTAACCTGATATGAATATTATATACATTTGCACAAGCACTGAAACATCACAAATAGAGTCTCTTTACAGTTTTATGCATCAGTTAAAAATAAAGTTAATAAAAATTGAACAGTCTGAGCTATATTTCCATGTATTATTCTGATATTCTTGATGTTTAGGCAGAAGGCAGATTGCTCTCCAGGGGCAAGCCACTTTATTAATTACAGTTCATCAAAGATTTCTCTGCATTAAATGAGTATTTGCTTTTTGGCAGTAAAATCGACACTACCTAGGTGAACAATATTCTTAAGGATACACCGAGAACAGTTGTGTGCAAAGGGCTGCTTCACCTTGCAGGTGACTGGAGCAGGCACGGAGGCTGGAAGCCCATACTCCTGAGTAGTTGCTGCGGTCTCCTGCAAGTTCTCTTCAGTGGTTTGCTCACTGTCCTTGGACTTCAGCGGCAGAATGTTTACTAGTGTAGACTTGCCAACCAGCCTCAGCACCTCTCTGGGCTCTGGAATGCCAATGACAGCTGAGAGCTGTCAGACAGCCAAGACTCACTGGAGCTCTTTACTCAGATCCAGGTATAAACACGGGGGCCAGAACCTGCATCGCTTGTCGACTTGATGCTCCTAATTAGGTACTAATTAAATATCGTGGCTGGGAACTTCTCTTTCTATGGTACAAGAAGAAGAGTTTGCAGCACGTGCTGTATGACCCAAACCAGACTGTTCTGCCTGAGTCACGAGGAATTTGCAGATGTTTTAAAGCAAGAGACCCGTATCCAGTGGTAGCATAGGCAGGTTACATTAGGTTTGTCAAGAGACCTATGGAAATATGTCTTTGTTTTGGAGTTTGTCCATTCAGGGTCCCAGAATTTGGGTCTGTGTTTGCCACCTAGTTCAAGAATTTTTACTTTAAAAAGACCATGAGATTTGCTATTTTACTGAAACCTATTGAAGCTCTCTTTTGAACAACCCATTTTGCTGAACACACAATATCTATTAAACGAAATACTGAAATAGTTCTGATACAGTTTCCTGTCTTTGGCCCTGACCAACAGACAATAACTTTCGGTCCTTTATGGGTATGTTGAGGTATGACTTTCATTTCTGGTCCACCCTGGAGTTTCTCAAGACTCACATTAGCTGCCCTAGCCACCGAACTTCACTCTCACCAAGGACTGGGTGTTGTTTTGAGTGCATCTTTTCTCTTCCTTGTCTTTCCCCTTTTTGACTAACCCTGAACCATAGCATGAAGGGGTACCCTTTCACCTATGTATGACCCCAGTGTTAAACATGTGTTAGGAAGTGGGGCCCTGCGTCATCCCCTATCTTCCTGTAACTCTTCCACACAGCACTGGACATGGTTATCAAGACACCATTAAATCTCATCTGGCATCTCAGAAACACTGTGTTTCCTCATCTCAGGGTTGATATCACATACCCATTTATTTATTATTTATTTAATAGGGTATTCATGATATTTCTCTAGCCTCTGTGGTCCTCTTGCCTTAATTTGGACCAAATTACTCATAATGATATTAACAACTCACCTTCCCCTACTTACAATGTAATAATATGCTCTTTAAAATGATTTACAGATATTAATTCATTTAAGCTTCAAAATAATAAAGAATAGATATTTATTTATTTAAATTATTGGCCTGCTGTCTTTCTGCTCGAAAGGCTGGCACAGCATACACAGAGAAATTCTTTTAGGCTTAAGCTGTGTAAGTCTGCTGCTCATTTTTTATTAGATAGGGTCCAGGGAGTTTTGTGCTGAACCTGTGTATCAGATAGTAAGAAAGACCACAGAGACACCCTAAGTACGTTCATTTCAGGTTAATGAATGGAACTCCTGGCTACTGTTTCTGCAGGAAATAGCATTGTTAAAAATGTCAGCAACAGCCGGGCAGTGGTGGTGCACGCCTTTGATCCCAGCACTTGGGAGGCAGAGGCAGGAAGATTTCTGAGTTCGAGGCCAGCCTGGTCTATACTGAGTTGCAGGACAGCCAGAGTTACACAGAGAAACCCTGTCTCGAAAAACCAGAAAAAAGAAAAAAAATGTCAGCAACAAATGTGAGGTTCACTGCTACGGTTCAACAGGGTTACCCTAGTGGCTTGTATTATATAGGTTTACACCATTACCTGGTTGTTAAAGAAAACCTCCTTACCAGTGTTACGGCTAACCTACATTATTGGTGTATTGGATTTAGAATCACTGGAAGATCAAGGCATACATACATGCCCCTCTATGAAGCAGTTTCCAGATGATTAACTGAGGCAGAAAAGACTTGTTCTCGATGTGTGAACATCACCAATATCCTGGGGTCCTGGACCATATAAAGAGTAAAGGAGAGAGTCAGCAGGGAAAACCCATTACTTTTCCTGACTGCTGACTCACCATGCTGTGAGCTAAAAGGCTCTAGCCTGCTTTTCCCAGCACAAGGAGCTGAATCTTTTGAAACTGGGAGCCAAAGTGAACCTGTCCTCTCTTAAAGATGTTTATGTGTCTGGTGTTCAGATGTAGCAACAAAAAGTAACCATCACAATTAGCATGCTGTTTTGAGAAATGAAGAAAGGAAGTTGTTCTGGCTCATTTTTGTAAATATCAGGTATATAGTTTATTGTGGTACCAACCTCCGCAAACATTAAATTCTGAGATTCTAGTTTAAAACATTAAACAATGCTTTAATATTCTGGAATCTGGGTCTCACCAAGGATGGCCTTGGATGTCACCCTGCTGCTCCAGCATCCCGAGTGCTAGGATTATAGATGTGTGTGTGTGTGTGTGTGTGATTACACTCAGCTAGTAACACACACACACACACACACACCACACACACACACATCAAAAGCCCTGCCTTTTGTGGTTTGATTTTAAATATAATATATAATATATAATATATTATAATATATAATATATAATATATAATATATAATATATAATATATAATATATAATATATAATATAATTATATATAATTTATTTAAAATAACAAAAGTTAAATTTTACACGGCAAGTATATTTATTATATTAATTCACTTTATAATTTCCACTAAAACACGCTTTAAAAATGTCTTTTATGTAAAAAAAAAATCACATTTCAGGTAAACATAGTTATATTCAAGTATCTTTGAGATTGATTGTAAATTTGTACTATTCGATTTATTTGAATTTTGATATACTGTAAGGATTGAAGGTAGAATCTTACTTTAGTTATTAAAAATAATGACAATTCTGATGCTTTATCCTGAGATTCAAATTTGATTTGAGATGTATCCTAATCATGAGACATACTGGTTTGGTACTTCCTGGGATGTGTATTCTGTTTCATTGATCTCGTGACATTTTCCTGTGCTTGCACGCCATTGTTTTGAGTATAATAATTACATAACATAGTCAATATCTTACAATGTAATTTTTGCTTTCCCATATACAAATAGTCTTGAAGACCCCTAATATTCTCACATACTATTATTTATATAATATCTAATAGCGCATTTAAAATATTCTGGTGTTTTAAATGGGATTGTACTATATGTTGTCTTGATATAGAGAGAAGTTTCTAAATAAAGTTTTCTTTTTACAGGGTTACATATTCATTCACCCAGATACTTTCAGAAAAAAAATTATTTAAATGATTGTTATACATAACATTAAGTGTTCAAATGATGGCTGCAATTTAGTATCATCTATTAAAATATTTTTACATAGTTTTTAATAAGAGGGAGATGATTAGAACATTGTATAAGATAATTTCATTAGACTGTTTTAATTGTTCATTAATGTGTATTGATAAACATACTGTAGTAGTGAAAACTACATTTGTCCCTATTTGCTAAGGTAAAAACAGAGTACCAAAACAGGTATTTTTTTTTAGAGATAAAACTTTTAAGGAATTTCATTTTTGATGGTATAAATTACTACAAAGCCATATATATGGAATTTATATGGATATGCATATGTATTTAAGGAGAGATTTAATTTAGAGTCAACATGAGAGAAAATGTATTATTTGATTTTCTGAGTTTGTCTTTTTTCAGTTAATATTCTGATATTCAGTTCTATCCATTTTACCTGTTAGGTTTTAAATAAATAAATAAACCATTTATTTATTCATTTTTACTTATGTGTTTATATGTGTGTCTGTTTGTGTATAATGCTACCTACATGTGGGTGCCCGCTGAGGCCAGAAGACAGCATGAGACCCCCTGGAGCTGGAGTTACAGATGATTGTGAACTGCCTGACATGGGTGTAGGGACTTGACAACTCAGGTATGGTAAACTTGACAACTGACATAAGGAATTAAGTTGAGCTAAGCCTCAAAACTAGCTCTCACTTAATACGACATATGCACCCTAGATAATGTTGGGATTGAGTAGAAGATTTAGTTATAAAAGTGTTACATCTTCTTATTGACGTCATAACCAACATTATTTTTATTAACCAGAATATTATGTCCTTACTCTTCACCATGTTTTATGTTTTACATGCATAACGTAATTACTACCTGTGAGTGATATATTGCCCTTATGCCACAATAAAGACTGTGATGTGGAAGGCACAGAGACAAAGGAATATGCCAGTGGACACAACACACACAACACATTAAGAAGAAGCCAGACATGGCCCAAAGTGATCTACCTTCCAATTCATGCTTCATGATCCCACAGTCCTGCCTCAAATTCCAATTATTTGACACACTATTCTTACTTTTACTTCACTCTTCTACTTATATTATTACACAGATTTCTTTTCTAGTGACTGGAAATCCAAAGATGCTAGAAGCAAAAATTAATTGCCGATCTATTCAGAAAAAAATGATTATTAGTAGTTTTGAACATTTGACTCACCAAGATTTAAAAGTCTCTGTGTTTAGAGGTCATTTGGTCACTTCACAGGATAGAGACTGACTGTGGTCTGGACAGTTGGACAATTTATCTAAAATCATATCTGTTGATTCACTGAAAAATATTTATCTAGCTGTTACTTAATGCCCAAAGTTTTCTAACAGCTTTATAAATATAAATATAACCTCAATAATGATTATATAATATAGGTCCAAACATTACTATCTCTGTTTAACAGATGAGAAAATGAGGAATAATCAGGTTGGACATGAAAGCCACATAGCTACTGAATTGGAGTTAGGCATCTGGTTAAGACTTTGTCCTTCTATCTTGTACCTCACTGGTACAAATTGGCATAATTATGCTCTAATTGTATTTTGAGAGAAAAGTTTTGTTTTAACAGGAAGGGTGATATGTAGGAGGAGCTAAGGTGGGAGGAGTACTGAGAGGAAGAGAAGGAGTAAGGAGAGGAGAAGAAGGAGAGGAGAAGCTAGGTGATAAGAGACAGAAAGAGAAAGAGTGGGGAGACAGGGAGATAGATGTTCACGTGTTTCCACCAGTCAAAGATAGTTGAGATATCTAGATTGGGTATTGGGTTACACTTCTGATTGAGCATTACCAAACTTATAAAGCCTTTGATTAACATTTTTAAAAAGTATATAAATGCAAAAAGGAAAAGGGGGCATGGGATAGGGGTTTTCTGGGGGGGGGGGGATGGGGAAAGGGGATGGCATCTGAAATGTAAATAAAATATCCAATAAAAAATGCATATGTCCGTGCCACATTAAAGGGGAAAAAAAAGACTTTGTCCTTGGTGAAGCTACATGGTGACTGGAATAGAAAGTCAGGGTTGCTGGTTTATATCTTGATTATTTCTAGTATGTGGGAAAATAAGTTCACATTGTGAAAAAGAAGAAGGTTCTCTGTGCTTGATACTGAGACATATTTTTATACATTTTAGACAAGTAAAGAATATTTCTCATTGAGAGGCAACTGCTCTCTCAGTGAGGTCTGGGCATGCGTTCTAAAACAATGTTTCTCTCCAGCTGTTTACTGTGGGATTGTCTTATTGATGATGGCCTTTGCACCCAATACCTGCTGATCTTCCATAATGCTAATATCCATCCCATGGCTGACACTTGCTCGACTGTCATTGCAAGCATAAACGTTAGACACACAGACATTTGATTTTGGCTCATCTTTTACTTTGAATAAAGAGATCTAAAAATCAATCCTTCTCGCCTTGTTTCATTTTCCATGAATATAGGTCAAATATTTCGGGGCAAGGACAGTATAAAAGTAATCTATGATGTCAAGGCAAATATATCAGGTAAGCGATTTTAAAAGTTCTGATTTAAATATGATATAAAACCTTGTATATGTTGTGTTATCATCTTGTAACGAACCTTTGAAATGTAGCATTGTTCCTAAAAAAATAGCATTAATTGTGAGTGTGTAATTTACTTCTATTATAATTGATGGATTAGTAAAAAGAACCCAGTGTGCTAAACTTTGTTTAACATTTACTGTGTGACATTGGGCAAACTATTGTTTAAACAATCTTTTGTTTCCTCATCATTGCCATAAGCCATCCGACTGGGAGAATTGGATAAAGTAACCTGTAGTCTGTTTTAGTCGTGGAAGGTGTACGTACTTTAATTGCAAAGGGCCATCAAGTCTTATTAGTTTGATCACTAATGATCAGTTGTTTATGGGACAAGATGTGGTAGTGAGCCACTCAACAGATTAAGATGTACGCAATTGGTCCACTCTGGTCACCACAGTCACTGTTTGAGTCAGGATAAATATCTGGGATACAATTTCTTGTGCAACTTAAACAGAACAGGAAAACACTGAAGCCCTTCCCAGTCCAGGATTTCTCTGACCCTCCACAGTTTGTGCTACATGGTCTTCAGTGATCTGGGTACCAGTTTCAGAGCTGTCACCATCCTGTTTGACACAGGTTGTGCAACAGATGAGGGTCCTGTACCTTTGTTCGAAGGTCCCTCTTATCATTAAAGATGGAAATTGGAACCCCAGTTCGAAAACCCTCATTTAAATTTGGAATTAAAGATAGTTTTCATTGATTTAAGTTTCTTTTCTTCACTTTTAGGATGAACTATGCTTATTGGACAGTGAAATAAACTCTGCTTTTTAGGTTCTCCATCATCTCCATGGTCTAGTCTCCCCTTGAGAATCTAAGCCTTTGTGATCATCTCTGAATTTTCGCTGAACTTTCTGAACATTGGGTTTAACATTTAGCCATCTTAGTTTTTCTTTTTCTCTTTTTTCCCAGGTCTGGTGTGCTCAGAGCAAAAATGCCAAACATCACAACTGTTACTCAACAGTGGGTTTGATCTTTTCTTCTAAATGTTTATCAGACTCCCAGTGGGTATGACTTATAAAGCACACCCAAACTTAAAAGTTTGAGATTTTAGACAGATGACTTTGGTCCTTCCCCACCCCCCCATTTCTTTCCTCTGAGAAATACTTTTTCTCACATGAAATGAGCTAAACTTTATCACTTGTATATGTCCGGCTAAAGCATTGCTATAAATAGCCCAATCTCAGCTGTTCATCATTGTCAGGAAATGAGCTCTTTGGGTAAGTAAATTTCCTGATGACATTATCTTTTCAAGGGTCGGAACTTTACATTTATTTTAGATTGACGTCTTTTCAACTTAACATAACTTATATGCAGTACTGTATTTACTCTCTAGCCATGGCAGGCTAGAGTCTTTAACAACCCTTGTTGGGGGGGATTTACTTAAGTGGGAAAGACCACGAGAAGGAGGGACACTGGAAACAAAGCGGCTACAGCTCTTAAATACCTTTACAACACAACTGGGTTGAAATACTTATGAAGTATACTCAACTAAGCGCACACAATTCTAATTAAGTGAAAATCAGTTTAGCCTGGCTTTGTTGGAGATAATATAGATTCTAGGTAAAACAACGACAACAACAAAACAACAACAACAACAACAACTTTGTTAAATATCATCATCAGGAGAACTCTCTTATAACAGTGGCATGGTCAGAGAGGAAACGTTCCATTCCTTCACTCAGCAAGCAGATATTCATCTCTTGACCTTTCCTGATCAAGGGGTATGACAAGCCCATGTGTACAACATGGAGCTAAGAAGCAGCTGCACATACATTGTAGTACTAGGATTTACCTTCTAGGAGAAGCAAAGTCCTATATTAACGTGCCTTGGGGTCATTTGCTTTCTTCTCATAAGAAAGTGGAATGAAGCTTCTGCAGCTGCAGGACCTCTTGGGCAGCTGACTTTCCCCAGATTTAATTAATGAATCAAAGGCAAGCCCTGTCTCTCCCAGGTGTTTTCTGCCCTCAAAATCACCTTCCTGGTTACTCTCTTCAGTGTCCTTTGACATACATGAGATAAACAAAGCCTCCTGTATTCCAGAATCCAGCTGAGCAGACCAGAGTCTCCTCACCCTCTTTCCTCTGCCTTGAGCAGGGTGAACTTGTGACAGTAAAGAGACACCGTGCCTCTGTCCTGTGGAGACTGTACTTGCCCTGTGGCAGACACAGAACTAGGATCTTCAGGGAGAAGCCCTGGAACTTTCAGTTTTAATGAACATGCAGGGTGACTTCTATCATTGGGCTCACATAGAAAAAAGCTATGTGTACGGCCTTGTAAGGCAGGTCAATAGAGTTTTAAATTTTTGACATGTTAAAAAGCAAGCAAGCAAGCAAACAAAGCAAGCAAGCAAGCAAGCAAGCAAGCAAGCAAGCAAGCAAGCAATATGGATGAAGTGTCATTAGGACTCAGGAGAGGATCTAGAAGTTCTGAGTTCCAGTGTCTATTTACTAAGCACCTAAGATGAGCCTTTTAGCTTCTAAGTGTCTTAAATGTGAAACAAAGAAGTTGGAACAGCCCTATCCCTTGCTCAGTTATTTAGTAATTTTTCAATGTCTGCCAAGAGCCTACCCCATATAAAATGTTGTTCCAGTCTCTGGGAAAACTGTAGAGAAGGGTCTCTTCCTAGTAGTAGCTCTGTGTGCTTATACTTGGCTTGTTGCACAGGGTCCAATGAGTCTACCTCGTGCCGTTAGTACCTGGTGGAAGAATGAAGCAAAACATTGTCTCATCACAGTGTTATTACGGATTACCTTTTCTCTTGAAGTTTGATCTCCATATCCTAGTTAGACAGTAGTTTTCAGAATGAAGTGAGTTGAGAGGAACTTCATACTAGTGGTTAAGAGCACTGACTGCTCTTCCAGAGGTCCTGAGTTCAATTCCCAGCAACCACATGGTGGCTCTCGACCATCTATAAAATGGGATCCGATGCCCTCTTCTGGTGTGTCTGAAGACAGCTACAGTGTACTTATATACATTAAATAAATAAATAAATAAATAAATAAATTTGTTTAATTGGGTTTACCCTAAAGTCAAGTCATGGGATGAGC
Organism: Arvicanthis niloticus; assembly: GCF_011762505.2. NCBI lineage: Eukaryota > Metazoa > Chordata > Mammalia > Rodentia > Muridae > Arvicanthis > Arvicanthis niloticus. Next base: position 23,588,714 of record NC_047660.1, read on the forward strand.
TCTTTAGATATCTTATGTGTAAAGTAAACGTTTTGTTTTCAGGTGAGGCAAAAGCCCCCAAGAGAACAGTGTGTGTGTTGTGGTTTCAGCAAGCCCTGTTCTTAGCCAGCTCCAATGCTACTGGCAGTGCTATTTTAAGAAGTTCTGGAAACTTTAGGGAGTGGAACCTAGTTGGAGGGAAGAGGTGAAAATGTATCTCTGGAAATTGTGTCTGGTCCACTCTCTTCTTTCCTCTCTGCTTCCTGTCCTCACCATCTTGTTCTGCCCAAGCACATGAGGTGAGGCAAGCATGGACTCAGCCTTGAGAAACAGTGGGCCAGTTCAGTCTTTCTCCATGCTTTAGGTTCTTCTGCAAGGTATTTGGTTAGAGCTATACAAAAATAGTGATACAGCGCTATGTCTGAGATTTGGTGTTCCTTCCACAACTGACCTACACTAAATCGCAGCAAAAGTTTGAACCATATTGTCTTTAGGATATAAAGCACAGCAGAATCATATTGAGGGGCTCCTTGTGTCTGGTATTTTGATGTTTTCCTGGGTCATAATACAGATGTTTTGAGACATTTGGTTACTTTTAGAGTCATATGAATTCAAGACTCTTGCTTGAAGCAGTTTAAAGACTTTCAGGTTGAAAAGTTTTTAGGATAAGACGATAACACTTTGTAGTTTTTTTAAAAATTGTATTTGGGTCTGGGCTTATTAATACTTTGTGAAAAACTTTAAACGCATGACATAAGTAATCACAAAACATGGCCATAGAGTCTCCTTCTTACAAAGCACTGTCTGTAAGCTTAAGCAGATAATTTAAAATCAAAATTTAAAAAAGAAATTTTAAATTAAGATTTAAAATTTTGTTAGCCAAGGTCAGAGTCTGTGCTGCAGGTTGTCTGTTGTTGGGGGTATTGCTTTACTGTTAATCTTTTAGTCATGAGTTGTTATTCCAGTTGTTGAAGGCAAAGAAAATTTGAAAGTTGTGACATATATAGCAAAAGAGGAAGTTAGGAGACAAAAAAGTATTGTGCTGTCTTTTACAAGGACAAATGTATTGTCTAAAAATAAAAGGGGGAGGGGACTATCCAGCATTGAGAGGTTTGTCTTAGAATCCTTACTAAGACAGAGCAGGAAGAGAAGATCCTTACTACGTCTAGAGAAGGAAGCACCCGCTGTCCCATGCTTCACTCCTGAGGATGGTGGATACATTGTAGTCCTGTGGTCTGCCACACTGGAACTCAGAACTTCTAGATCCTCTCCTGAGTCCTAATGACACTTCATCCATATTGCTTGCTTGCTTGCTTGCTTGCTTGCTTGCTTGCTTGCAGCTGTAGTAACCTACTATGTTAAGGAAGAAATCATTATTTAAAAAAGATTCCCTTGTCCAAGTTACTTGGCATTTCTCTTAATTTCTCACCAACTGAAAAGATAATAGCACGCACAACAGAGCATGGCTGTTGGAATTAAATGGCTTGTCACGGTAGAACAGTTTTGTCCAATCCTGGGACAGGGTAGGTGGTAAAATCATTTTCCTCTGGACTATAGCTGTGTACTTTCACAGAACCTGTAAGGACATATATCTTAACCATAGGAAATAAGGTTTGAATTTACAGGTTATTTAGACTTAAAATGTGTCTTGTTAGAAGAACCAGAGAAATATGGTTGAAAATATGTTGGGTGTATCTCTGGCGATACAGGAGTATGTCAACAGATCTTTGGCAGGCTTGGATTAGAGGTGCTCAGATGCTAGCCCACAGAATGATTTGAGGTTCCCACCTGTAGAAATGAAAATGCATAAATGTCATAACTCTTCTTGTGAGTCGCTGGGCAGGCGACTCCTGTTCCATCCCTCACTCTGCCACCTGGGATCTGATGTGGTGTCACCTTCCCAATTATCTAATCCTGTGCTTTGATTCATTCCCTTCCAGTGTTTTTGTCCTCTTGGAGAAGTGACCCACCTTGCACTGGTTCGTTCTAGGATTCATATCAGATTTCGAGGACTGCAAGATTTGATTCCTCCCTTCTCTCTAGTATTTTACAATGATTTGACATTGCTGGAAAAAAAATAAACAAGCACCTGTCATTTTATCACAGATGCTACTGTGTCTCGGTAGCTCTTTGGAGGTAGCGCAGCCAAACAATCATCTTTTTGCCTTCATAGTGTCTCCATTTTTAATATGTGTTTTGGTTCCTATGATGAATCTATATAATAAGTCGTCAATAGAAATAATTAAAGAACAAAGCCAAGTAGTTGAATTAGCATCTTGTTCTAATATGTGTCACCTTAAGACTTTTTTGTATTTATAATTTCTGGTAATTTATAACTCAATTTATTGTACTTCGACCCTTTCATCTATCATAGCAATAGCCTAAATTATATTTGTCATATTTTGCATGGATCCCAATTCATATCTCTGTTCTATTGTATATGTGTCAGTGTTATAACTTTTCTATCAAGAATATTTCTATCGATGGTGATGGAAAATAACATATATAAAATGCCCACTACTTTAAAGGTCCTTTGTATGGACGCTTTTCTTTGGTCTTCACAGCAGCCTGTAGTTCTCATCTTTATTTCACAGCTGAGAATACGGTGGCCCACAGAGGTCAAAGTACCGCACAATTGAGAAGTGTCAGAGTCAGCATTAAGCCCAGCTCTGGGCAGTGTGAGTGTGCTGTTTCTAGCATATCAAGTGGCTCTCTGATGATAAGACCTGTGTGGTATTTGAACGGAACTTTAGCAGGGAGCTTCTTGAGCTTGGCAATGCCCTCTTAATGAATTCAACTCTCCAGATGTGCTTTCTGGTATTTGCAGGTTGCAGAATGGAGAAGGTATTTCCAAGTAAGTAACCAAACACATATAACAACTTTACTACCCTTCCATACATAATATCCCATACCCCACAACTTAGTGGAGGACATTGGTATTCATAGGGTGTAGAGAGAATTTAGGGTGTCTTATTTATACAGGAGATTTGAAGGGATATTGATATTGATTGACCCAAGTTAACTCACA